>NW_004443615.1:4665-145830 GCF_000330505.1 Entamoeba invadens IP1 | reverse complement strand
AGCAGATAATAACGAACAAATTTTATTGAAATCAATGTATTCATTCAAGTAAAAAATTAACGTTATTGTTTATAAAATAGTGTGTAAATTAAAAAATTGTTAAATTAAAAAAATAATGTTTATAAAAGTATAATTATTAACATATCAAATGAAAAAAAAATGTTGTTGTTATGTGGCAGATTACACCATTTGGTGATAATATTTTTTTAAAAAGAATTATTATTATTTGGAAATGAATGCTTTTTTTAATGACAAAATTGACTTTATTTTACTAAAAATTATTTGTATCCAGCAAAAAAGCGTGTATCCACTGGATGGACGCTTATCCAGTGGATAGACATCCATCCATTAGTATGCCCTAAGAAATAAAAATGTATTCGAAGTAATGGTATTATAATGAAAAACTTTTATATACTTTAATGTGTTATACGTTTAACATATATATCATATTTCGATAAGGTGTGATAAAAACATAAAAAACATTAACAGTTGAAAATAATGGAGGTCTTGATAAATAATTAATAAAAAGTGTTAGATAGGTATATCAAATCGATAATAAACAAAAACAATTGTAGAACAATCAATTGTTTTTAAGAAAAATTTTAAGAAAGACAACACCAAAGATACAAAGAAGTTGTTGAATGTTATTTCTGCGTGCAGACTGAGATACCGAGTCTATAATACAAACGGATTGTGTTTGGTTTAACAAGTCAAACAATATATGATAAATGATTTTGTACAAAAAACACACATTATGTAAATTAGAATGAATGTTTAAAATAAGTTGATGTGTATATGTAATGTAAGTGACAAGCATTTTATAAAAAAGGATATTTAAAAAATGGATAAACATGTCGGCGATAGATTGTAACATGTATATGAAGATAATAATAACTTAAATAATAATCAATTTTTAATATTGACCAGTAATAAAGTTGTGTGAGTAAACACCAGAACAACAAAAAAGTGTTAAATATTTAATTCGTGTGTCATGTATACAACTTTATAAATACATATAATTTTTATTCATTATGATGAGTATCTCTATCTTATTATTTACTATTGGAAACATATTTTATCACCTGATATTTAAAGTGAAAACTGTTATTATAATTATAATTTAAAAATAATAAAAGTTGATTGTTTTTTTAATAAAATGAAAAAATTAAAAAGGTGGATGCGACGAAGGAGCATTTTTATTAATACAAATAACAAAATTATGAATTAATATTTGGACTAAAATGATGTTGTTGACCCGATAATTATTATCGGGTTTTAAGTGCTTGTTACTATTTATTTTAATTATTGTAATTACAACATCTAATTTGTTTTAATGATTTAAATTTATTTAATAAAAAAAATAAAAAAAAAGGTGTTGCATGACTTAAACGATCGGGTAACTTGTTCTTGATCGACAACTATAAAAAAACTATAAAAAAACTAAGCTAAAGAACTAGAATAAGAAACTTCAGAAGTGATGCGAATTAAAGTCAAATTTGGGCTTGGGAGTTTTGAGAAAGGATCAAAAATGGCGATCAATCCTGCGGACATCCGTTTATGTTCGGGGCGGTATGTAGTAGCCCAATGTGGGAGTCAGATGTTTAAAACTTCTGTTGAGAAAACGGTGAACCCGGTCTTTTCAGACACCTTTGATATAACTGTAGTCCCCGAACAAAGGCCACTCATCTTTTTTGAGTATTACGAAACGCACCCGGTCAAAGCAGATGAATACAAAGCATTTTCATCGATTTCACTTGATGATGTGTATCAATGGAAGAATAAGCAGAACAACACTGTTGTCGACTTTTCGAATGGGAGTCGATTGAATGTTGTGTTAGTGCGACTTGATTAATAATACTCTCATTGTTTTTAGTTATATGCAATATATTATATTATTTATATATAATATATTATTAAGTTATATATAATATAGTATTATTTTATATCTTATATTATAATTTAATATATAATTATTATATTAAATGTTATTAATTTAACTAATTCCACCGAAAAAGACAAAACTCAAAAGTGCTCTATAATAAGATATAAAGCAAATGTCGTTCAATAAATTGATGGAGAGAAATAAGGTGAGAGTATGCGTGATATCAGACACACACCTGCGTCATAAGAAGGTTATAATACCCGAGTGCGATCTTCTAATATGTTGTGGAGACTTCTCGTCTGGAGGGAAAAAGGAAACGGTGGAGTCGTTTGCGAAGTGGCTTGAAGAAACGCCGTCTAAAGAGCGTGTTGTGGTCTTTGGCAATCACGAGAACAAATATGTGGCACAATTTCCAGAGGCGAGAAGTTGGTTTACGGATCATTGTACTCACGCGCACTTATTATTGAACGAGAGGGTGACTCTTTTTGGTATTGAAATCTTTGGTGGGTGTTATGCGATAGATAGGACATTAAGTGAAAAGCAACTTGTAGAAATGATACAAGGAGTCGACTTAGTTGTTACACACGAGCCACCTTACTCAGTTGTCGCGACAGACGTTGAACACTTGGGATCAAAAATACTCAAGAAAGGAATAGCAGAAACGAAGTGTGTTAAGTGTCATGTCTTTGGACATTCACATGGGGATTATGGGTATCAAAAGATTAATAACATCCTCTACGTGAATGCCGCACTTTGTATCAAAAAGTCGACTTTGAAGTTTAAGCCAATGTTACTCGAATATGTCGAAGGAGAAACTCAAGTCGTCAACACTTTCGAAGCACAAACAATTAATAGAACAAATTTGGAAATTGAGTGTTAAAATAACATTTTGTTTGGAGAACTTTATTTTGTTATTGTTTCAATTGAATAGTATATTAACTATAATTTAATTATATGAAGAAACCACTGTGCAAAACAATTTTCAAAAAACATTAAAAAGACTTCCCGAGTTGGCATGGGATTCAGCAGAAATGTTTTCAATCAAATCATTTCTAAAACAAACTGAGTGCACCTTTTCTCAATATTTCGAAAAAATTTGTAAAAAAAAGCCCAAGATTTTTCCAAGTTTTTGGGTTAATTCCTTTTATATTAGGGGGTTCATAGGGCTTTTTAAATTGTTTTACTGAGTAAAAGAGGAGTTGGTTATTTGTCAATGCCAATGAATATTGTTAGCAAGCAAGCATCCCGTTATGTTACGTAAAAAATGCAAGACATTAAGTTAACAAAACCGCAGATCCAAAATGTTCTAACTGGTATTTAAAACTCTTCATGAAGTATTATAATACTTTAAAAGTTCAAATATTATAAATATAGTTTAGTAATCAGGGGCTATATTTACCCAACATTTGTTAATAAAGGGGGTATTTTTCATGATGAAGAAAGTCGTTATAAAAACGACATAAACTATAGAAAAAGTATTATTAAAAATGGTTTAGCAGATTACTCCACATGTCACCAATAAAGAAACACAAATTAAAATAAATAGTTTTAAGTATTACACATATAATATTTCATATACATAGAAATTTAAATTGTAAATTTGCCTTTATTACGTACCAAAAAGAAGACAAAAGAAAATCAATAGCAAGATTATTTAGTGGCATCACTTACTTTTGGGGCAGATTTCCAGTAAATTTAGGAGAGGTATTATTTTGACGTTTTATTGAAGGACTATAAAATGGCTACAAAATATTTTGGATAATAATTGGCGATTTCATTTTTCTTGTCAGTTCTATACATCTGAATAAGAATAAGCGGTAAAAACATGATAAAAATGCCAATGTTATAACGATGTAACAAAATTAATTTTTGGGCTTTAGTTTCTGTCAGCTTTGTACCTTAGTTCCACTTAAACTGATTATAAAACTAGAATTCAGTCTTCATATTTTGTTAACAAAACTATAAATAATTGTTTTTTAAACCATTTATTCAAATACATATTTTTTTTTCAATAAATGTGAAAACAAAAGTAATAATATAGTTTAAACTTATTTTACAACCAAAGCATAATAAAAGTGAAAGTTCATTTCCTCAAATTTCCAACAAAAAGGATACAGCGGAAAATTTTCTGCAAAATCGGGGAATGAAAACAATAGATTGCAAAAATTACGACCCCTCAAAACCGAGTCGGAACGAAAACTTCGGAAGCGAGAAAAATTTGAAGCAACTATTAAATGAAGGCGAACTCAAGTCAGTCATTCAATGACAACAACTCAACCATCACTCTTCACACTACTCGCAAACCAACAAGAGGACTTTAAGTACATCAAACAACGAATAAACGAGACTCCTATTTACTTCAAAGAAGGAAGCAGATCACTCTCGAGAATAGAAAGCGTCATCGACGAGTACATTGAAACCCTCGACGACTTTGTCTTCGATGACTTCCCAATAGACAACTCCACATACGTCCCACACGTGAAGGAAGTCTCTTTCTTCTGAGCACACCCAACGCATACTATTTGTTGTAATTGTATTTTTTTATTTCGTTCCGTCCAAATCAATTTGTGACAAGCAATTGACTGGGATTGTTCATGTGATTTTTTACTGTCTTTTTAATACTTTAATGATATTGTTTTGTGATTTGTCTTTTTTTGCCGTTTTATATTGTAAAATATCGGGAATTCCATGAATATTTTGTATTTGTAATTAAAAAAATGGAGATTGTTTAGTTTTAATATAATAAAATATATTACTATTTTTATTAATTGAAATTGTTAAATTGTATTTTTTTAATTTATGGTTATTATATTAATATATAATTTATTAAAAGTATTTATTACAATTATTAAATTGTTTTTCTTTATTAGGTCAATTTAATTATATAATAATTAAGTTTATTTATTAATTTATCTAAGTTTCTAATAAAGAAAAAATAATAATTATAAAATAATAAAAACAACTAAAAAACAATTAACAATCTTGATAGAACTATAATAAAACTAAAAACTCAAAAAATGATTATATTTTTATAATATTTTTTTTTCCATTAAACTAATAAATATAATTAAAACAAATCTATACCTTGTCATCTGTTCTTTTTTTTTTGTTTTGTTAGTATCATTTCCCGTAGGTTTAAACAATAAAACAATAAAAAAAATTATTTTTAATTAAAGATCTTTAATTAAAAATAAATAATTAATTTGTTACGTCATGATAATAATAAGAATAATAACAATAAAAAAAAATAAATAATTAACTATTTAAGACTAAATTCCATTATATTGCCATGAAAAATGACTGAAATAATTGACCACTTTTCTTAAAAAGTCGAACGTCATAAATCAAGAGAAATCAAGTAAAAATACTTTAGATATAATTAATTAAAAATACTAATTAAATTATAGTATATATTAGTATTAAAATGTTCTAACTGTGATATCCAGTCAATGCTATTTCTATTTGTCCTGGTGTGTTTATCGCACTCTTTCACGTTTGAAGAGTGGGTCAAGAAACACAACAAACATTTTACAACCGCAGAGATTCTCCGACGTCGGGCGATATTTGTCGACAACCTCAATTATGTAATTGCCAATGACAACACCAAAGAGTATCGTCTTTCTGTCGAAGGTCCATTTGCCTCAATGACAAACGAAGAGTACAAAACACTCCTTCATTCTGTTCCACCACCAACGCAACCTTCTTCAGCAGTTAAAAGTGTGTCTTCTTCTCCAAATTCATTTGACATGAGGAGTGTTAATGAGAAGAATTGTGTGACTGATCCCCGGGACCAAGGAAATTGTGGGTCTTGTTATGCGTTTGCCACTGCCAGTTTAATAGAGTCGAAGATGTTGTATAAGTACTCGGACTTGAATCGAGCAAATTACTATCTGTCTCCCGCGGAGATCATTTCCTGTGCATATAAATATGGCGCAAGTGGCTGTGACGGGGCTCCTTTGAATTCTGCTTTTGACTATATCAAAAGCAAAGGCATTGGGTCAGAGAGTTCATTCCCATATACTACGAAAGACGATTACTGTAAGTCGACTCCGCGAGTCGCGGAGTTGGACAGTTACCATTATAAGAATTGTGCTGGTGAAGACTCGTGTCATCGAGACTTGATCTATTCCTACAAAGGCACTGTAGTCGCTTTTGATGCTTCAAGGGCAAACTTCCAATTGTACACCAAAGGGATTTATAAAGACCGATGCAAGACAGATAACCCCACACATACCGTTCATGTCATTGGATATGGTGTTGATGAGGAGGGCATTCAGTATTTCATTGCAAAGAACTCATATGGCAAAACTTGGGGAGAAAATGGGTACTTCAGAATCAGCGCAGCAGACAATATGTGTGGTTTCTCTAACTACGTCTACTATGCGGGTGAAGTAGATAAGGCATAACATAACTACTACAAAGTCTTCTTTTTCTAGTTTTATTTATAATTCATTTATAGTAAAAAAGAACTAGATTAACAAGAAAGAAAGTAATAGAACTGAATAAAAAGGAGGCAATAGATGGGGAATGGGACGTCGAAAAGTGTGAATGACATTATTGAGACTTTTGCGACAGAGAAGAACATTAATTTGAAAGACGTCATTTCTTCTTTAACAATCGAGTTCACCGACAACGACCGCATCAAACTCTTTGAGTCTGCTACTCAAGACGTTTCACCAATTTTCAATGTGACCAAATACCTCATCGACAATTTTACTCAAAGTGTTTCTAATGAAATTTTCATGTTGGAAGTGTTGTTGCCGCTTTGTATGAGACATTGCTCGAGTGAGACTATTACTAGTCTTGTGAGTAAATTGTTCTATAAGATATACCCACCAGATCAAAGCACACAACACCTTTTATTAGTCGCGATGTCATCTCCTTTATATGGGAAAGACCAAGTTGATATCAAACTGAGTGCAAGTGACCTCTCGCAGGCATTCATTTACTTTTTGAGACACAGCGAGTTCTCTACAGTGTTTTTAACACTTGCTCTCCGAAATGAAAGGAACTTGGAAGGCTTTTGCGAAGTGATGAGATCGAAAAACATTGGAGAGGTCTTTGAAAGCTATTTGCAAATACCACTGAGTGTGTTGAGTATTCCCTTGTTCTTCATTTTAATTGACATTTCACCACCTAAAGTGCAGATCCTCCTCGACAACTTGGCACTTGGTAACACAAACAATTACTTGTGCGTGTTACCCGTCTTGCAGGCACTCATTATAACTACACAAAAGGAATTTGTACCTCCGTGCTTCTTCAATGTTTTACTCCCATTGTTGCTTCCACCAAACCCCCCAGCTGTATCGGACGCTGTGTGTGGCGCTCTTTATAACGCATCACTCTTTGTAACGGAGATATCAACGCACGAGTCTGAAATTGTCGTCCAAAAGTTGATTCTCTCGAGCAGTCCAGATGTTCTGTCGTCGACATCGTGGCGTGTGTTAAGGATGTTGGGCCGCATTATTCATCGACTTCTGCATAACAAGAATTACAACATGTTATTTGCACTACTGAAAGAAGAAAAGGAAATACATCAAATCACAGAGATCAACTCGAAGCAGCTGAAGTTGCCACAATCTGTGAAAGAGTGGAGCGACCACGAACTTGAAAATTACATTGAGGAATCCAAGATATTCAAGATCGATGAATACCTCAAAAGGATCTC
Source organism: Entamoeba invadens IP1 (assembly GCF_000330505.1). Lineage (NCBI taxonomy): Eukaryota > Evosea > Mastigamoebida > Endamoebidae > Entamoeba > Entamoeba invadens. The sequence continues at coordinate 138,280 of NW_004443615.1, read as the reverse complement.
AACAGTAGTTGTGAAGAGTGACGACTTTGAGAAGAAAATGTTGATGTGTCGGATGACAGACGACGTCGAGACAAGTCAACTTGAACCCAATGGGAAAGCTTTAGAAGCGTGGGGATGGGATGTGTATAAACGCGAACTTAGCGAGCGATATGGAAATGTGTTTTGGAATGGGTTTAAATGAAAGTAAGAGTGTTCGAGTGTGTACCTTAAGAATGATAAGACCAATTAGTGTGTTACAATTTAGTGTTAGTTGAGTCTTTGTGTTACAAGTTAGTATTGAGGTGATAAAAAGTGAATGAATATATATATAAATACAATATCAGATGAGTCAGCATCCTCTTAGTTATAATTAACTAATAAATTACTAATAAATTATAGTAACACAATTGATAATTTAACGGTTCTGATGAGTTTTGTTAGTATAAAAAGAGGAAAAAAAGTTTAAATAATTTAATAATAACAAAATAAGACTCGAATTTCTCAGTAAAAAGTGCGGAAAACTCAAATGAAGAGGAGACAAAAAGTGGTCTCCTCTTTTCTATTGCTGGAAATATAAAAAAAATGAACGGAAAAATCAAATGTCTTCGGAAATTGGTGTTGTCCTTGCACGAACACTCGCACCTCACACAATCAACTGTATTACTGAAACATTGGTATTTACTCTTCGCCCACCTGTGTATACACCAACATATATTGAACTCCATCACTCAACAATAGAAGAGTCACTTGAATGGGTTGACTCAACATTGTCGACACGTCCTCTTTCTTATGTCATTTCAAATACATTTCTTCCAAAACAATTTGATGGAGATGTGCAAAGTGAGTCTTTCAAGTTATCCCAACAAGCCGTAGAAAACAGTGGATATGATCCACTCTATGCACTTAACTTTGCACGGCGTTACATCCAAAACTCGGAGATACAAAAAGGCGGGAAATTGGCTGCAATTAAGACCAAAAATCCATGCCCGATATACACATATGAAAGTCTTGTTGCACTGTGGACGCTGTTAAGTAACAAAGAGAAGTTCATTCACTTGTTGCAAGAAAATAGAACACACCAGATCCCCCCACTCATCACTCTGAAGATACAGAAAGTCGGATTTACTGTGAGTGAACTGTGCTCGAAGTACGGCATCGTCATGAACGACTTCGACACACTCCCATCAGACTTCTATCACCCAAGTATCATCCACGGAGTCGTCCACACCTATCGCGTCATCATTAACTCGTTACTTATAGGACATTTAAGTGGACACACGAGAGAAGGAATACTTGCGATGTGCGGAAGTACCATCCACGACATGGCGAGATATAAGGATGGGGTTTGTAAGTCACACGGCGCGGAAGCAGTCAAGACGAAAATGCCGATCTTTCTTCCGCGATTCAAAAGGTACGAGATAAGTCAGAAGGAGTTGGGATATATTGAAATCGCAGTGACGAAACACTCGTGCGGAACACCAAAGAAAGAAGATGAAGACTATTTTGTGTCGGCGATGTTGAAAGACGCGGACGCGCTTGATAGGTGTCGAATTGGCGATTTGGATATTCAAAAACTGCGGTTTGAAGAAAGTCAAGAGATTGCGTGGCTGTGCGAATTTGTCTGCTTAAAAACACTGGAAATGAAAGATGTCAGTTTCAAAGATTTTGTGAATTTTGTCGATAATCTGGAGGTGTGGAAAAAAGACTGGACCTTCGAAGAGTGAATTTTCTTTTGTAATTGTAACTTGACGAGTCAACAATTTTGGGTTGATTATTGTGAATAGATTATGGATAAGTTGTTTATAGTTTGTAAGATAATATAAAAAAACTATAAAAAGAAATCATTCGAAACAAAAATGTCGAGAGCAAAGGAGTCGCGTAATTAAACTATTATATAATGATATTTGAAACTGCTAATTATAGTTGTTGAAGATAAAATGGGAAAGAAAAATGGAAAAACTAAAAATACAACAAAGAAAAACAAAAAAAACAAAAATAAGAGAATAAGAAAAAGTCAAACAAAATATTGTTCATAAAAGCAAAGTTAAGATAAATTTAAAAAAAATTGATAAATTTGAAGTATTTTTTAGTTAAAAATGACTAATGGATATACCATTGCAAATAAACTGAAATGGTGAAACCTCAAAGTTATTTTTGTTATTCTGCGAATAGAACAGTGGAATTTTTTAGTTTTTTTTTGAAAGAAAAACTAAAATGGAAATTAACTTTTAAAATGATTTTTTTATAGAATAAATTCCCGAAATATTAGACAAAAAGGCTTTGTTTTTGTTCTGTCAAAAACCACATTTTTGGTAGCACAGCTACCCCACTCATTTTTATTCCACATTCGCCACTGTTTCACTCAAATTGACAAGTTTCTCTTTTTTTACACATCAACGCAAAATAATTTTGAATTAACACCAAAACCATATAAATATAGTAAATTTATTATAACTTAATTATACTAATGGGATTAGAATCATGAAAAGTGAGTGCATGGAGCAAAAAAAGCCCATTAAAACAAGAGAAAGCCAACAAAAAGAGAAGAAGCGACCTCAAAAAACAAAAATGGGAAAGTGATCTTGAAAAAGTCAATGAAAGCTACCAAATCATCGACGGTGACACTGAAACAACTCAAGCGCGAGTCCAAATCATTTGAGGCGTCACAACAAGCATTCCTCATAGCGCTCTTGAACATCAACGGATATGGAATTCGAGTCAAACGGCCGGAGAGACGATCGCAGAAGACACTGCAACTCCTCTTGATTGACCAAATTACTTGCGAAGACGGAATCATTCCTTTCGAACAGGAGATCGACGACCAGAGCGCGATGCACGCCAAGTACGAGTTGGAGAAGTTTGGATACACCGACTTGCAGCCTAAAGACATCGACGCGATTGGAACGGTCTGTGGCAATGGGAGGTACGACCAAGAGAAATTGAAACAAGTCAAGAGGCACCGAGACGCGAATAGATCGGCGTTGGGATTTTCTTATTTACTTCGAATGGCGGAGGGGATTGGGTACAATTTCAAGAGACGATCGACGAAGCCCGCCAAGCTTACAGTGAAGATGGAAAAGATCTGTAGTATGTCTGGGAGGCTCAACGTCGGGTTGACGGAGATTAAGAATGTCGGAGAAGAAGTGAACAAGTTGGTCTTCACTCGGTTTGACAAAGCGTGTAGTTCCGTAGATTTGTTGCCGATGGACAAAGAGATTATGGACATTTGGAATAAAGCAACAGTCAAATTGGTCAGAAGAACGTCGGTGGTGTCCGAACCGATTAAAGCGGAACCATTTGTGAAACCGGAACCAAGTCTTGGTGCGCAATCGATGTGCTCGAATTACTCTGGCTTCACGGGATTCTCTGGATTTACAGGACTTGGGTCAACTGGTGCGTGGGATAATACCGCGATGAGCGTTGTGAACGCAGTACCTGGTGTAGAGGTCGAACAACAAATGATGGTGCCGAGTTATCAACAACAACCCCAAATGGTGTACCAAGACGAAAATGGGATGTACTATGGGCGTCAAACCATTGCCCCATTTACTTTGGGACAAGTGAACCCGATACCATACATACCCACCCAAGGCTCGAACAACGCGGCGAATGACAATTTTGTGTTTACGAATATGGACTACCCAAGACAACAAGAAGAGAACTACGTTAATGACACAGGATTTGTCACGTTCACGACTCAAAACGGCGGGAATTAATCGACGAATGTCCGATTGAATGACGTTGTGTTAGTAATTTGTTTGTATTGATTTAGGTTTTGATTGAAGGTGTTTGATGTCCGATAGCAGAGCAGAAAGGAATGAAGGAACTCTGAATTAAAGAGACAACAAGATAACGAGGAAGAGAGAAATAAGAAGTGAAGCGGACGATGATGGTGTCTCGACTGCTATAAATGAGTATCAATGGAGCTTGTCGAATGAAGGAAACAAACTTTTCAATGGAAGAGTGCAAACGCCATCTTTAAGGGTGTACTTATCACTGACACATTGAGTGCAACCAGTAGATGAACACTTTCCTGTGGCACACTGTCCACATGCTATTTGTGAGTTTCAAGTGTTTTGTCTCATGAAATGAAGTACAAACTATTACACTGCTTGGCTTTCACAAAGTAATTGTCTTCACACTCGGAACACCCACCACTGACAGTACATTTCCCAGCTTTGCACCGTGAACAAGCAAGACAATGCCCATTCACCAAGTAATAGCCTTCATCACACCCAGTACATAACTTCTCTGCTTCACACTTCCCACTACAATGAAGGCAATCTATGTGTTATTACATTATTATTAATTAACTATTCATTTTGTTTTATAATGATAGAATAACAAACATTGGCAAGTCGACCCAACTTTCACGTAATTGTCAAGGCACGTCGTGTCGTCTTTAAACCCGTTGAGATCTATCAATCAGTTTATGAATACAAGTATAGTTTAATAATAATAATTAAACTAGTGTATTTTAATATAGTAACAAACAAGTGCAAACGCCATTGTCAAACTTGAAGCCTGCTTTGCACTCACTGCAAGCAGCCTCAGTACATTTACTGCATCCTGGAAAAATTCCATCGCAATCTCGACACTTCCCATCATCAGCAAACGCGACTTGGCCAGCCGCGGCATTACATTGGGCATTGACATAGGATATAAACAACAAAGGAAGTATCACCATCTTCAACATTACAAGAGTATTTATTCAATTCGTTCTTTTTGTTTATATACTTTCTATTTTAGTATATATTTCTATTCATAAAATTTCGAATGGTTTAAAGTATAATTATTTTATTATTTAATTATCATTTTTGTAGATCGTTTTCAAAGTCATCTGCTATGAATTTTGGAATTTGATCGTCATTTTCTTTTTTTTTTCGTTCATTTGTTTCTATTACTTTTAATTGTTTTTATTATATATGTTGTATTTGTCTTTTTCTTTTTTTCAGTTCATTTTTTTTCGTTTTTCTCAAAAATCAAAATAGTTAAATATAGTTATGTTTTAAGTAATTTAACTACGAAAAACCATTTCAAATCAAAATTTTTTTTTTTCATAATTATTCTTCAAACTTTAAAAAAACAATTACTTAACTATTAAATAACTATATTGATATAGTTTATTTATATTATTATTTTATAATAAAATAAATTATAAAGATAAACTATAAACCCGAAATCATAAACTCATTTTACTTCAGTCTAACTTTGCTCTTCTTCCATTTTCTCCAATTTGACTGTTTCCGTCTTTTTCTCGTCTTTTCCTTCCTCTGTTTCTTTTATTTCTTTTTGTAATTGTTTCATTGTATCAATTTGGTTATCGAGGTCACCTGGCATTTTAAGAATTTCTCTAAAGAGCATTGTAGCGTAAGCAGCCGCCTCGAGAGTGAATTCCATCCACAAAGCAATGTGATTATTATCTCTTTCTTTGATTGGTTCGACTCTCTCGCGGACTATTTCTCCGTCCTCATTCATCACTTCTTCCAATGCGTTTTTCAGCACAAAAGTCTCATATTTGAAATTCTTTGGAATCACTATGAATGGTCTATAATCGCCACAAATGTCGACATTAAAGACACTCTTTGGTAATGTACTGAATGAAAGGCCATCACCTTTCAAAAGGTCTTCCATCCACTGTTTTGTCTCATTCTCGGGGTATTGTACTCCTCTCCCGACTAAAGGAATGACTACCTCACGAATGTCATACTTGTCTTCTTCCCCACTTTGTACTACTATTATGGTTTTGCCGCGCTGAACTAAATCTCCACTGATCACCTTCTCCCCATATTTCTCAACACGCTTGGATACTACAGTGTTCCATATATAACTTTGATACGCATGAAGGTAAAGACTCTTAGTCTTATACATCACGCCGGCATCAATACTCGTTTTGTATTTGCCCTCAGACGTTCCCTCACCGTATTTCTTCAGTTCATTTAATATCCCCTTTTCAACGATACACAGCGACGGAATGACATTCTCCGCCTTTCGAAATTCTCCCGCTTTGTATAACTGTTTCGCCTCAAAGAGATCTTTTGTGTCGTTGCCTTCTTGCATGATATAGTCAACAGCCTTCTACATGTTATTTCATCCGACTCAATATTATAAGTCCATTAAACCACAAACCTTGTAATTTCCTTTCATCAGCTCTAACCCAATCAAGTGAGTCGTGCCATTGCTCCCAAATCGTTGGAGTCCGTAATAATTGATATACCCACACGTCTTCATACTTTCACAATTCTTCACAACTTCCTCCAAATTGGAGACCTCTCGAATAAGTACTCGGAATTCATTACCAGTCAAATCTCCTAATGTCAGTGCTTTCTCGACAGTCTCAAACTTCCCAAGTGCTATCGACTTGCATGTATTACTGCGAAGCGCACTTTGGATAAAGTCTTCTTTCATCGATGGAAACGTGACAAACTGGCATGTAACGCCACGCTTGTCTTTCATCCCAGCATACCCTATTGAGTTCTTCCCAATCTTTAATATCCGACTTAAGACACTCACAGCAGAGGCAGTGTCAATATTCGATTTGCGAAGTACACACTTCGTCGTCTTCCCTTTGATTTGCACACCACGAACTTTCTTATTCCCCTTCTTCAACATCAAAACACCTTCATCACATCTGCTGTCGTACCCATGAAGCTCTCGGACTAACATGTGAAATTGCGTGCGCTTCTCTTTGTCAAGTTTTGTCACAATCTTATACACATCTGTCTTCTTTTCAAAGACCGCTGTTTTGACGATATCCGCTTCGTCGCCTATAACACCATGAAGCTTCGAAATCCATCCATCAACATCAAACGCCGTTTTAACTCCAACAACAGGAACTTCCACTTTCCGAGGAGCCATGTCGGCTATTTGACCATCTAAACCAACCTCACGGACTTGAAAATCAGTAATTAGGGTTTTGGACAACCCTTTCACGGGCTCACCTTTACGGACATAACCGGTGATACCTAAATCCTCTTCTTTGGGTTTTGGAATGTGGTTGACGATTGTTTTGTCGAACTTTTTTGGGGGTTCTGATTCTTTTTTGTCTGTTTGAGAGTGCGGTTTGTCGTGTTTGGGCAGTTTGGAGTAGTCAATTGTACGAACGGCAGACTCTTCGGTTGTTGTGTTGTGATTGACCAATGACACTTTTTTGATTGGTTTGTCGTTGCGTTTCATTGTACAATAAATTAATTAGTTATTTTAATCATTTTTGTTCATAATAGAATTTATTTCTTAGAATTTATTTTCTAAGAAACATATTTGAGTCTTTTATTTATTATTATAAGTAATTGATTCGTTATTAACTTTTTTATAAATATTTTTAATCAAATTATTTAACTTTTTTTAATTAACAATATAATTAAAGTGCTGTTTGATTTGCATTAATAAATTACTATTATAATATACTATAATATATAATAGTAAAATATAGAAAAATTAATTATATATATATTTAAATAATAATAGAGTGTTATCATATTATAATAATAATATTTACAGATGTGGGATTAAAGTTTCGACGAGTACCAAGGTTTCGACTTATAATTTAAATACTATTTGAATAGTAATGAACAATTTTTTAATTTGTTTTTGAAGCATCGTCCAAATATAACTTCTAATATTTAGTTTTTACAATGGTATAAAAATTATTAAATATTAGTCGAAACCATGGTCCTGGTCGAAACCTTAGTACCACATCTGTATTTGTATTATTTTATTTATTTAAAAAGTGCCTTTATTCTTTAAATAATTAATATAATATAATATCTGAATAATAAACTAGATTTTGTTGTTTTAGTTATTATTTTAACTAAAATTTCTATTTATGAATTAAAAAAGAACAAAAACAAGGGGTTGTCTTTGTACAAAAACTCATTTCTAAGTATAATTGTGAGATAGATACAACACTGTCGCAATATTTTCAAAGTCAAATTTTGCAGTTAAAAAGTCATCTGACAACGACGATTGACAAAAAGCGTGATATCAAAAGCAAAATTTTGATGAAGCTAAAAAGTGAAAAAATATGGGTGTGCCGAAATATTATTGAAAAAATCCAATAATCAATTACAAATAAAAGAAGTACTTTACACACCAAAATTTTAAATAAAGAATGTGGGAGAAATATGAACGGAAAACTGTAAACACGCGAAAAAAGAAACCATATCAAGCAGACGATGTCATTACGTTTCAAATGGATTAACAAGAAATAATTTGATAGAACAAAAGACAAAAAGGTGTATAATGGTGATGAAATAAAGGCAAGAAAAAAACAATTATTCGTTTAACAGAAACAAAGAAGCGTTTTTTATTTATAGTGTTGATAATTTATACTTTATTCTACTTTAATGTTATTATAAATAAAATGGTTCTTTATTTTAAAAATATGGTAAAAATCGTATCTGTGCTTTTTGTTTTATTTAAATAGTAAAAGTATTGTTATTGTTATTAAAAACTAAAGATTTTTTGTAAGTAAAATTTATAGTTTTTGTTTAATTATATTATCATTTTATAGTTATTTTTTATATATATTATAATAAAAATTATTTCAATAATAAAGTTTAATAAAAAATACAATTTTTTATAATATTTTTTCATCATCATTCATTTTCAAAACTAAAAGACACAAAACAATTAATAAAAATACTACTTTTATTGTTTGATTAAAATCTTGGCTACAATTTCATTTACTAAAAAAACAGTGCTATTAAAGTATTTTGTACAATTTTTTTCATAACCATTTAAAATGCTTTTGCTTCATATAGTCTACTTTTTCATAATAAAACGGCAAAAACGAAAATTTAACAATTTCTATTGATAGATATATTATATTTTTATTTTAAATAAAAAAATATCAACGTATCCCAATACCAAGCTGTACAAACTAAAAATAATGTAAATAAATACTTCATATTGTTTTTTTTTGAATTCCTATAATTTGTTACTCACTTTTTTAAAAGTGTATTTAAAAAGATGTTATTAAGTATTGAGTATAAAAAAACACCCAAAACTTCAAAAGGTGTAAAATAACACACTTTTGGGAATTCGATTTTCATTCAAAATAGGTATCAAAACATTTAATTGTTGGAATTGGGGAATCTTTCAAATCAAATCAATGGTCGTTCTAACCATATTTTTTGCTCTTATTATCGTCTCAAAGTCGGCTATCAGTCCATGGGTGGAAGATACTTCACTCTCTACACATTTAAGAGTCAAAAGAGCGGTCGAGTTTGCTTTTAAAGAACAAACTAATTTGGACTTGATGATTAATGAAGATACAACCAGACCTTTTGTGAGAGGTAACACTTTCACAACGTCACTCTCGCTATTTCCGAACCTTGAAATGTTGGTAGTGACATCCACTATACCTTATAAAACAACATGTTTGTTCTGTTAATAAGTGGTCAAATTTTGTGTATTTAATGTATTATAAATAGAACACCGATTCAATATAGAAAAAAATGTTATATATTTAGAAATCGTTTAAAAGTGTAATTTATTAATTTAAAGATGCTGATGAGACAAATGCACCAACACTAGTTCTTACTTTTAAAGATGCTTCAGAGTCTGTTTCAACAAAAGAATACAAGTACACAACACTGAGTTCACAACCTGGCAAACGACTAAAATAATTGACTGGACCACTGCATTCTTCCCTTTGACTAATTACACAAAAACACTTTCTTTTTTGGAAGAACCAGATGTAGACACTACAAAGGCTTTTGTTGCGTTCATGTCGTATCCTGTTTCTAACACCATTATATCAAAACCGACTTTTGGGAGAACTTTAACATCAATACAAATTGTTTGTAATTTAAAAATATATTGATATAATTCAAACTCACAAATAGAAAGGAGGAGAAAATAAAGACAGTAATGTTTATTCCATAGTGGGTAACGTATTTATAGACTATGACTTAGACATATGTAAACGTATGTTTAACACTGGGTTTACACAAGAATACACAGAGACAATGAAAGATTGGGAAGAAGTGTTGTCGACGACCATGTGGAGTGAAGGAATAGATGTGTCCACTTTCATGACTTTCTCCATAGAAGGATACTTTTGTTTTCCTATGGTTGATTACATATTCTTTGATGAAACATCCAAAGTGTCTACAAAGTGGAAATACTGTAACAAGTATCTTGAAGACACTGATAACTTTAATAGTGATCCTTGTTGTAACAGAAGTGCCCCAGGCAAATGCAACACATTCAGAGATAGAAAGTCGACATATATGGGAAAAGAGCCTGTCTGTATGTTCGACTTTTTAAATAATGTGGATATGAATTTGACTGATAAGCAAAAAATAGAGTTAAATGTGAGGTCTTTTGCAATGACCGAAGTCACACAGTATTTCCATGACTACCACTTTTGGTCTCTTCCAACTGTTTTATGGAATTTTATTAATTCAAACCAACACAAGAGGTTTGTGTGTCGAAACATATTCAACGACCAAAGTGTATATAGCACAGTTCTCTGAATGTCCAGTTGATATTCATTTAATTGATGGATTTCCTGCAGATAGCTCTGGGTGTTATACACCAACTGAATGTCAAATTGATATTTTTTATTGATTTGTGTGTGGCAAATGTTGATGACAATGGCAGAATAGCAAGATACAATTTGGAAGAGTTGGAAATGAGCGTTGCAGTTGCATTGGGAGAGCCGAAATCAGTTGAGTTTGAATTTGATCCTGCGCATCCCAACTACTGTTATGCATATGATGGAAGACATTTCAATTCAAAAGATGACAATCCCAATTGTGAGGGATATGTTTGTGATGTTAAAACCGATCGGTGGGTATTCAAATCTAAAGAAGAAGCTCTTTCAAAGTGTCCCCAATTAGCTACCAAATGTGCTATACAAAATCAAGGATGTGGTATTGGTGATAATGTAAAGAGACCGGCTAATGTAAGTGATATTGGTGACTCTTTCAAGCGATTTGTGAGTGTTCTTGATATCACTCCAGAGGAGTGTACTGCAATCAAAGGAATTGATTTGACTCAAATGAATTCAAATACTGATGATGACTATGAGTGTCTCAGTCAAGTAGTCGGATGTGCAGAGATATTAAGTCCCGAGTTTGTTCATTGTGATGAAGCAAGCATGTTGACTAATGTTTTCATGTTTAATGAAAGGACTTTGCCACGTGCAGAGACGTTTAGACTAAAAAGAGCAACAGCAGACACTCCGGTGAAAAGTTCAGTGAAGACTCTTACTCCAAATTATGAAGATTCTATTAAAGTGTTTTATGTGAAATACATTGCAGCTGAACTCACACAACGAGCTCCAGTTTTCTTTGAATTTTTCAATAGAGAAATATCGACCTTTATCACTGACTGTGTATTTGTTGGGAAGGATAAATATGTAGATTATAGTGGTGTTGATTTTCCATTGACAGTGATGACATTGAACAGAGACAAATCAACCAAATATGAAGAATTTGAGTTGGAAGCTGCAGGGAGTTTAGACGACTTAAAAATGATACAATATGATCGATTTTATGCGTGTGGGTCAACTGCAATATTTGGGACTATAGATGGACGTGCGAAGGTCATGGGAAGTCAATATCCTTTGTTAAATTATTTTAATGAAAAAATCGATGAAGCAAAAGACAATTTAGGGTTTAGAATGCCAGTCAAATACAATGACTCAATTGGTGGGCGAGATGAAAGTTTCACGATTGGGTATATCGTAGGAGACGCTGTCAAATTTACTGAAATAGTTGCAGAAAACCATTCAGCCATATATATGGGAATTAGTGAATATTCAACAGTCGACTTCACAGAGGCAAGTACATATCCTATTAATGACTTTTTAAGAATAAGAGAAACAGAAGAGAATGGGCAAACTAAGTTATGGATAGAACCCCTTTATTTGGAATGTGTCCACACTTCTTCTGACGATAACAAATTTGTGTTTGACTTTGTCAACTCGTATGTTCTTTGTAAGGTACCAGAAAGCGTCTATTTAACATTCACTAAAGACGATGGCATATTACCAATTTACAGACTCCCTAAAAATAAAATTAAAAAAGACTACCCTAAAGATTCTAACACTAAAACAGTCGTTGTAATAGTAGTACCATCAGTCATAGGAGCTTTGATTCTTATTACTCTTCTAATTGTTATAATTGTTGGGACTATCAAGTACAGAATCGCTAAGTGAAGAAGACTTCTCAAAGAATATAACGAGGGAGACTTATCTTCACTTGGTGGATTACTGTTACAATTCGAATAATAATTTGTTTGTCGTATTTTTTATGTAATGGAGTGATTGGATTGTTATATATTTATATAATAATAATTTTTAAAAATCATTATTATAATCAATTATTAATCAATTCTTAAGGGATTCATGAGGATTGTTAATTTTTCTGAGGATGGTAAATATCTTAAACATAATTTCTTTCAATTTAGATTTTTTTGCCTAAGATCAAAAAGGTATATTTTGAAACACGTGATTTTCTTTAAAAATGCTATTTATGGATTTTTTGAAAGATGATTCTTTCAGTTGATTTTTACAAAAAAATAATCTACTTCTATTTTTTGATTTACCACAAGACTAACTTTGGTTTAAATGAAAACATTTGACAGACATTTAAATTATCGAAAAAGTCAATTTTTTTATCAAAAACACAAAACAAATTAATCGAACAATTTTTAATTTTTTTACAAAAATAATTTATTATAAATCAATTCATGATATTTCAAACAATAAAAATTGATAGCAAATAACGTATTAATAACGTATACTCTATGCGATGACAATTTATGTATTTGCGCAAATTCAAAAAGAGAGGTTTTGGATATCGATGAAACAACGATTGATAAATAAACAAATTTTTAAAATAAAATCATTTTTGTTTTAAACGTTTTTATTTATTTTTTAAAAACATATACACACAAGAAATATATGTTTATATTATTTTTTTATTATACAATATTAATTCTCAATAGAAATTTGTTCAATTTAATAATCAATTTTATATATTAATTGGCGTTTTTGTTGTGTTTTGACGATTTTTGATATAATCAATTATCAAAACCCACTTTATAAAAATTCTTTGATAATTTTATTTATAGAATTTTAAATCAGAAGTGGCAGTGCTATACATATCTCTGAGGATGGTAAGTCGTGTAACAAACAGACTTTGTCAACACAGACTTAAACATCTAAGAAGTGAAATGACGTGTTCCCATATTCAAAAATAGTAACTTACTCAATATACATTTCAGATAGATGTAAAAGTGTAAACTTTCTATTTCTGTCATCCTCAGAATATAATTGCCATCCTCAGAACTGTAAATCTGTTTAAAACACAAGTTAATATCAAAATGAAACAATCATATTAAAATATACACAATATGATTAACTTTGTTATTATAATAAATTTGAATAATTGCATAAATTACAAAATTATTAATAAATTTGTTATTTTAAAAAATGCATTTTTATAAATTAATGTTTTCGACTTTTTCAATTTTCATTTTGATAAAAAAACAATTATCAATTTAAACGTAAATTTCAATTATTATGTTATAAAGACGGATTCGGAAATAATTTCAATAAGTATATAATCATAATATGAACAAGTTTATTTCACGTTTTGTTATTTCCCGTCTCAAGTTCGCGAGATATAATTATTGTTTTTGTTTACTGATTATTGTGGCGATTTTTTGATTGTATTTAATTTTTTGGCATTTATGACAAATTATTACCATTATTTAAAATTTGAACTTTGACTCGAAATATTAAGTGTAACTTATAACTTGAGTTATGAAAGTGGGCCTTATGGGGAACTGAACCTTATGGATTTGATTTTTGTATCCTCAGAAAAATATTTTTTAATAAGGAAAGCTTTAATCCTGAGGATACACCTTATCCTCAAGAAACCCTTTAATAAATAATAAAATATACTACTTTTAAAATAATGAATAAAGGTACGAAATTGTTGGTCTTTTTAATTACAAAAATTGTATCTAATATGATTTATATTTTAACACTGTTACAATACTATTTGACCAATTTTAAGAAATGATCTAAACATTGTGGAGGTCATTATCATATCCTCTGTTGTCTGTATCAAAGTGTTTGGTTAAAAATCTTTTACGTTTTTATAATGTTTTAAAACATTTTAACTTAAACATTATAATTACATTACTTTTTGAACATAGAAAATATTTTTAATATTTTTTACAAATTTGACATCATTATCAATGTATGCTTTTTAAAGTTAATTGATAATCAATTAATTTGACTTTTTAAATAAATCAAAAAGAAATAACTTTTCTCATAAACAACCTTTTATTGTTCAAAAAAATTATTATTAATTATTATTATAACATATTATTATCATGTTTTAACATATAATAATGTGTTTATGACATAAAAAATAATATGTCATTTTTTGAAGATGTTCCTGGTATTAATAAAGGTGTCGATCACTCAAAAATCAAATGAAATTTGCTCTTCTTCTATTTACATTATTTGCGCTCTCCCTTGCTGATTATGGCTTCCTTGAAGGTAATTACTATTATACGGCAATTGAGCTTGGGAAATGTTACAAATATGGTGATAGCGATTTCGCAAGACTTGAACACAGTGCTCAAACTCCTAATAATTTAACTCTGTTTCTTGGTGATGATTGCAAAAAAATGGTTGAAGAAAAAGAAGGTGCGAAGGATTTTAAAGAAATACAACGATTGCCTTCTCACATCTATTTCGGAGAAGTATATTTTGTTGAAACTTGTATAAACCCAAGTGGAGTATACGCCGTTCCATTGTATTTCAAAGGAGGATGCGTCTTGAGTGATACTCCTGGTAAATACCAAAAATCAAAAGTGGAATCTGATAAGGTAGTGACATCTTTGTATGAAGACAACAAATGTGAAGGTAAAGTAATTTCAACTGAAAATCAAACTCTTTTCAAATGTTTAAAAGAAGATGTTGGATACATAAAACTTGAAACAAACACTTCTGGAGCTTTCATGAGTTTCATCATGCTTGCTATGCTTCTAGTCGTTTTAATCTAATTCGTTATTTTTATTCATTTTGTTCATTTTTTTTTAAATTATGCAATACTAAATTATTATATTTTTCTTGTTTGTAAATTTAAAACATTTTCGCTTGTATTTCCAACATAGACTTCGAAAGTCATTAACTTTATGTTATGAAGAAGATCTAAGAGTGTTTTTAAGACATATTACTGTAAAATCATTTGGTTACAATGAAAAAATTAGATGGATACAGCTTAATGATTGTCTCAAAGTATTTTACATCAATCAAAGACTTTATCAATGTCATACTTGTATGTAAAAAATATAAAGACACACTTGATAAGTTTCATTTTAACCCGATTCCATTGAATGTCAGAACAAGGTATTTCTTCCCAAAAATTGAAACATTGGTCATTTATACAACAAAAGATTACTGTTTTAACGAAGAAAAGTTCTTCAAAAAGGTTGTATTGTATCCCGTCAATTACGAAGATACTCAAAATTCGGATGACAATGTAGAGTACAAAAAAGTAAATTATTCTAAAAAGGATAGAAACTTGTTTGGTAATGTGGTACCACTGACAATAAAATCCATTGCAAATAACTGTTTTTATCACAACGAATTTCTCAAAAGTGTTAATATACCAAATGGAGTCACTTCAATTGGAGAAATGTGTTTTGACAATTGTTTATCATTACAAAGTGTTTCACTTCCTTCAACACTCCTTTCAATTGGCAATTATTGTTTTCTCAACTGTTGTAAACTATCAGAAATCAAACTTCCAATGTTACTTAAGCAATTGAATGACTCCTGTTTTGTCCATTGTGTTTCTCTAACTCAAATTGAAATTCCAAAGAACGTCCTTTCGATAGGCAAATTTTGTTTTTTGGGATGCAAGTCCCTCGAAAAAGTAATTATACACAAGGGACTTGTGTTGATCAATCAAAAATGCTTCTCTGGTTGCATTTCATTGAAAACAATTACAATCCCATCAACAGTAACAACAATAGAAGAATGTACTTTCTTTGGATGTTCATCTCTTGAAACAATTGACCTTCCAGCTGTCAAAAAGATTGAAGATGAAAGCTTCTTTAGATGTTCAAAATTATCAAAAATCAACTTTTCTAAGAAACTTCCAAAATTTGGAAATTCATGTTTCTTCGACTCGTTGTTAAACCAAAAAACATTGAAAATACCTTCCAACGCATTTCTGAAACCGGCATGGTTGTCTTTTATTGAAGAAAACAACTTTGTTCATTATTGGTGATTTTTTGACTTGTGTTCAGTCTGTCTGTAACAATATTAATTATTTTTTTGGTTTTAATTATTAAATAATAAATTATTATCTAATAAGTATATTAGGACTTTAATTAATAATTTATTAATAATTATTTATAATATAATAGTAAAAACTACTAACAAACTAATGAACTATTTTACATCATTTTTATAAAAAGTATGTCAGTGTTTCATTTTTTAATTTGTTAGTTTGTTACTATCAGAAAAATATGGGAAAACTTATACCAAAGAATCCAAAACTTGTTGTGAATTTTGTTGAATCAATTTAGCAAAAGAATAAGTATGTTTATAACCTCCAAATCCACTTTATTAAGAATTCACTATTCAAGCACTAAAAGTTCATTAACACAATGAACAATGATTTACTGACTCCACTTGTCAGAACATACAAGCTGATTGTCACGTGTTGTTCGAGTGATGAAAACACACCTAGCATTGGATTTGAACTTGTCAACGAATTGGTTGACACGTTCAACACAACATTTTCTGTATTCACAAAGAAAAGAGCTTTTCCTTTGTGTCACATTGTGTCGTCTGAAGTCATTCGTGACATACCAAAAATGATGAACTATTGCATTTCTGAATATTTTGAAAACGCAGTTAACGACTTAATAAGTACAACAGACTTTGAGTTTTTGAAAAATTGCTTTGTCCACATGAAAGATGAACCAGATATTGAAAAGAACCATTATTACCATGATGCAAAAACAATTTTGCATTACTCTAAATTTATGTTTGATCGCCTCTTTTACTTGGAAGATGTTGGTCTTTTTATCGCAATGATTTTTGGCTTATTTGATGGAAGCACATCCGACGAACAGAAGCTGGAAAAAATTTCACAAACTGAGGCTATCTTTGAAGAGCTTGAAATCAGTCTGAAGACTTTCGACAAAAACAACTTTGGACTGACAGATGGAAAACAGATACTCGAGATTAAAAACCAAATAACTTTTGATGAATTTAAGAGAAGATGGACCAACCCAACACCACTCCAACTCCTCAATGACAGATTAAACAAACAAAAAAACGAGATCGACTTTCAACTCAAAAGATCACTTGCTGAAAACAACGAGTTGTTGTCTGAAATAGAATGTCTTGAAAAAGAAATCACAGAAAAGAACATAACAATTGAAAATTTTGTCGCAATGGAAAACTCCTTTATAAAATTGCAAGAGGAAAACCTCAATCTTTTGTCGCAAAACGCGAAATACAAAGAACAAATTGCTGAATTGGAAAAATCGATTCTAATCGAAAGAAAGAGAGACAAATCACCAAAAGTCAAACAAAACGAGACGGAAGGCAATAAAGAAGTCCAAGAAGTACTTGACACGATGTTCAAACAAGTGACAGATGAAACAATTCAATTAGGAAAGGAATTGCCCCAAGTTTCCATCAATAGTCCAATCAACCTGAATTCCACAAATTTATTAGTTGGTACCAAAAGTGATGCTGTGAACTTTAACTTTCCTTTGGAATTTCTGAAACCAATGGAGCCAAACTTCGACGAACTTTTCGAAGACGACACGCCAAGAGAAAGACGAGAAGAACTGAGTCAGAACGTATTTGAAAAAACACAAGTGGTCCGAAAAATATTGGACGTGATGGAGCGGGGACTGAAGAACTTTGTTACATTTGAATTGACTGAAACATACACTTTAAGAATCAGCGAAAAGACTTTGGAAGCTGGAGGGAAGTTTGCTGTTGAGATTACTAGACTGATCATCAAGGAAAACATGGCGGTTTCACACGACCCGGTCATCTTCTCTGTTGATCTCGAGCAAGTCAAAAAGGGTATCACTGACTTCATTTTTGAAGAGAAAGGGTCGACCATTTTTGGGGAAAAGCCGCTGAATGTTGTGATACGAGTAGCGATAGAAAAGGTCAAGAAATGCATTTTGAAAGTTCCACTTCTAACGGTGATGAAAGGTGGGAATGTACAGACTGAAATTGATGGGGAGAAGTTTATGATACCAATTGCGAAAGGAATTGAAGAAGGCGAGGAAGTCACTGTTGACTCAAAAATAGAACCCGTGATATATAAGATGAAAGTTACAACGACAGACCCGGTGTTTAAGAGAAAAGGAGCCGATCTTTACACTTCTATCGAATTTGATTCAAAATTCAAAGACAAGACAAAGGTTGTTGAAATTAAAATGGTGGATGGCACCTCTCACAGTTTTATGTTTTTTGTCCAAGACGCGAATTACCTTATTGAGGGTTGTGGTCTTCCAAAAGGTGAAGGTTTTGGTGATTTGTATGTTAAAACCACACTCATTTAATTCTAATTTGCTATTTCCATATAATTGAGGTTTTTATTTACATTAAAATTGTAGTAATGATATTATAAAGAAATTAATAAGAATACCGACGCAACAATAAAAAGGAACAAAGAAATGTATTTATGAGTATCCAGGAAGACTCACAAATTCAATTACTCAACGAATTGGGCGACTCATTGAAGTCACTCCAACGAGCGGAGAGGTATGAACAGTACTTGGGGATACAAGAAGGAGAGAATGAGAGTCAAAGTGGTTGCCCAAATATTTTCGAACTCGACAATGGCATCATAAAGACAAAAAATGACTCACAGAGTGTTTCACAAATAGTGCAATTTAGTGACACAACAAGTCAAACAAATCAACTGCCAACAAAAGGGGAGAAACCGATTAAAAAGGCGCAACAACGCCGCAAGAAGGAGAAAAAAGACAAGAAACAAACGAAAATACAAAGAGACAAATCGGCTGTTATTGCACACACTTTTGACAAAATAGAAACATCACCAAAAAGTCGAATGAAGCTGAGAAAAAAAGAAGAACTGAAACAACCGATGTTTTTAGCAGACGAAATACAGAGAGAGTATTTGAAGAAGAGAGTTGGTGCGAAACAAAAAAACGAGTTGGTTTCACAAAAGGTGGTGGTTAATGTACACCAACCAACTGAAACGAACGAAAAGGTGAAACACAACAAGCTCACAAAAGTCCTAAAAAGAGACGACCAGTCACAAATTTACGTTTGTCTCACGGGGTTCGACAGAGACGAGGAAAAAGAATTGAAAGAACAATTGACTGAATTACCCCATGTATTTCCAGTTGAGTCGGTTGATAGTATGACCACACACGTGGTTTCAAAGAGCTCACAAAAAACCATTAAAGCAATGATGGGGATCTGTCGTGGATGTTGGATATTGAACGAAGAGTGGATTGAGGAATCATTACTACGAAAGTGTCCTGTTGAAGAGCGGTGGTTTTGTTGCACTTTCTCAAACGGAAAACCAGTACCTGAGCGCAAGTTAAGAATTTTCCATGGATTAACGTTTCGTGTTGGGTATTGTGGCGTCACTGAACGCACTTTAATCATTTCTTTAATTAAATTGTGTGGTGGCAAAATCACCAACGACGACGCTGATTATGACATTGGGATAATGCATGGGTGTGTTGCGTTAGAGTGGCTATATCAATCGATTATGACCAAGTCGATGTTGGACCACTCTCGGTTTATCGTTTCTTAGAAGAAAGTGTTTTTAAATTGATTGTTTATTTTATCGCATTGTTGTGATAACATTTCTGTGTTTAGAAACGAATAAAATATGAAAATAAAATCACAAAAAACAGGGTTGCGATAACTATTTTCAATTATATTATAAAATATAACAAAATTAACTATAAATATAGTTAAAGTGACATTATTGAGTGGGTTGACTGAACGCAATGCGATAAAACAAAAAACACAAAATCAAATCCATTCAAAACCAAACACAGTCAAGATAAAACCTTCGTGACTGAACAACACAGTGTTGTTTGACAGCGTATAGGCATCTTCTATGGTATCCAAAAACATGAATCTCTTATCCGACATGATGACGAAAAAGTCCTTTGAAATGATTGATTCTTTGACATACTCGTCTAGTGCTGGTATGATCAGAGACATGTCAAGTCGCGTACTAAGTTCTTTGGGCCTTAAGATAAGAGGATTTCCCATATCTTTTTTGTTCAGTATAAAGCCGAAGTGATTTTTCCTTGTAACAAAATCTGCTTTGAAGGATGGAGCTGTTGGAAAAACAGAGGAGTAAAACCCTCCAAAGAACATGTCAGTCGACTCTGCAACAATGACATACCTTTGTAACCCTGCCATCTTTTTAACAATGTCTTTACGTTGTAACCCGTCGCCTTGAGAATTATAGACAAGTCGAAAGTTTGAGGCGTCGCTCCAATGTGTAAGGTACGACATCATCTGTGGGTCAAGTGTTGGCTGAAAATACTTAAACGCGTTCTCTGTAAATTCGAGTGCCCTCTCCATCTTTTTGAAATTTGTGACCGAAAATGAAGGGAAGTCGAAGGTCTCGTCATGTGACTGTATTGAGTTTGAAGATGAAGAAGAGCATTCCTCCATTTTATTTTGTTTAACATTATTAGCTGTTGTGATATGTATAATTCCGTAGTTGTTAATGATGACTTCCATCATACAACTTTCACTGTTTTTATTTGTTCGAATATAACTACTTGATTGTATTATATTTTATAGTATATTAATTATAAAATAATAATTCTTTTTTTATAGTCTCAAAGGACTTTGACTAAAAAATTAAAAAAATCAAATCAATTCTGCTCTTCAAACTTCGAAACACCAAACAACAAGGCGATTTCATCCAAAATTTTTTGAACGTTATCCCTGTTGATTATGATGACACTTGTGAAATCACTCACTTTACCAGGAAGCGTCCATCTATCTTTTCCGGGTGTTTTAACTGTCGCAATTGCTTCCGCATATTTTGCATAGACTTCATTTTCCATCAGAACATACTCGAGTTGTTGTGAATTTGAGACTTTCTTCTTTTTTCGCTTCATTGCGCCATCGTCGTCATCCTCCTCTCCATTGTCAACTCCAATGACCGCAGACGCCAATAATATGAAGTGTTTGACTGGTTCTGTGATGTTATGCTCTTTATCGTAAATACCAATTTCCTCATAGATCGTGTTGTGGAGCAACGAAGTCAAGTCGTAAGGGCAATTGACCAACCTCTCATTAACTATGAACACCGTCCTCCCATCTGCTCCACTCAACACGTTTTGGACTAATTGAAGTTTCTCTGGACATCTCGTTTTGAAGGTCTCGGTAATGAAATGGGAAAGAGGAGAAACTATATCAGATGGCATTTTCTGGAGCTCGAGAGGAATCGCAATGCCATATTTGTCCGTTTCGGTTTTGATTATCGAACCACATTCAGTCGTTAATAAAACGTCTGTCAACGCGTAGAGGTTCATCCCAACGTATTTAAGGGAAGAGTGAATCAAAAAATTGACGATTTCAGAATAATCGTTTTGACTTTGGTTTTCAAGGAAAAGGTCGACGTTGATCTCTTCCATTGCATTGGGGTCCATATTGTTTTCATCATCTGAAAACTTCTCATCTTCCTCTTCCATGGCATTTGCACGTCTTTTCATTCTTTTGCTTTTTCTCGTTATAGGGTTAGACATTGAATCTTGACAATCAATTAAAAAAATAATTTGAGTGAATGTATTTTTAATTCTTGTCAATGTAAATTATAATATTAAGAACCCCAAAAATGCATTTTGATCAAAAACAGGAAACATTATTTCATAATTTATTTAATAGTAAATAAATTGGTTAATTATAATTAAAATTGAAAGAAATATAATAATATAAATATAAATAAAAATATTATTAATTTAGTATTAAATAAATTGTTGAATTGTATATTATTATTGTTATAATTTATTATACTGTTTACACTTCAAATGACATAAAATGAAATTTAAATAATATAAAAATCAGGAAATTTTGAGTGTATAAAATAATTTTCCTGAATATCAAAAGTTTATTATTCTTATTAAAGTACACTATCTAAAAAGGGAAAATCATCAAACATTGGCTGTATATCCCTGTTAAATGGGTCATCTATATTTATTATAGTCTTAACTTTTTGAAAAAATAATAAATTTTATTTTTAGATAAAGTTGAAAACATTAAAAAAAAGTTGTTTTTTAGTGTATTTAATTGAACTTAAAAACATAAAAAATTGCTTGATTGCTAAAGTTTTTCTATTTAAATTCAATATCAATATAAAAATTCGTTGAATATTTTTTGTTATTTGCACTAAATATTATCGTCTAAACTTGAAGGTCGATATCCAAGTTGCTTCTAAAATAAGTTACCAATAATTGCGAATTAAAAAACAGTTATTTTTTTTAATTTTGACAAATTTATTGTTTTTTTTCGAATAAATATCAAACCAAAACATTTGCGAATCGAACAAGCAATAAAATAGTGGGTTACCCACCAAATATTCACCCTGTTTTTAATTTAATTTAGTTTTCAAGGATAAATCTTAATAGTTTCGGTTATTTCCTGAAAAGAACCCTTCTAGAGTAATTTTGAAATAAACTGCTAAAGAGTAGGATAACTAATAAATAAAATGCAACATTCCTGTCTTTTTCCACTTAGATAGAATGATATGAATTGTCGAGTAAAAAATAGAATGGTTAAGATAAAAAAACCCACCAAAAGACGAAACAAAAAAACTGTTAACTAATTAATTAAGAACAATGATATCTGTCCGGTATGACTATGTGTTCCTTACTTTTTTTGTTCTTTTTCTCCACATTTGCGCTCTTTACTTGTACGCGTCTGGATTTTTAATCACGTCAATTCGTGTCCCAACACAATCAAAGTGCTCTGATGAGATAATGACCAACACACTCTACTCATTAAAACACCCACCAGAAAAGTGTTGGACAACTCCATTATTTGATAAGACAATGGTGTACTTAGTCGACGCTCTCCGCTTCGATTTTGCGTTTTCCGCCGACTATCCACCTCTTTTTGAGAAGATTAATTCGACTAAAGACCTTAAGTTGTATCACAATAATATGCCCGTCTTCAACACTTTTTCTGAGAAATACCCTGAAAAAACAGGGAGGTATCACTTCATCCCAGACCCACCAACTACAACAGCACAAAGAGTACTGGCTATGACTACTGGGTCTGTGCCTGCATTTATCGAAGTTTCAAACACTTTTAATAACGTCCAAGTTGACGAAGACTCGTTCATATCTCAAGCAAAGAACAACGGACTGAGAGTCGCATTCTCCGGCGATTCGTTGTGGACTGACATGTTTCCAAATATGTTCGACGAAATTGCCACGGGGCCGTCGCTCGATATCGCCGACTTGAATAGTGTTGATTTGATATGTAAAAAGGCACTAGAGAAACACCAAAAGGATGAGGACTTTGATTTGCTTATAACCCACTTCTTGGGAGTCGACCATATCGGCCACTACTACCAACCAGACCACCAAGTCATGCAGGACAAACTTAAAGAAATCAACTCAGTCTTGGAGGATTCGTTGACTAAGATCTCAAACTCGAAAAGTAAAACCCTGGCTCTTATATTTGGAGACCACGGAGTGACTGAAGAAGGAAATCATGGAGGAGACACTGTCAGAGAGCTAGATGCTGCACTTTATTTATATGACAGTAGAACAAGAGAAGGCGGAATTAAAGAGACAGGAAGTGTGAATCAAGTAGATATTGTACCCACTATTACACTTGGCCTTGGGCTGCCTATACCATTCAGTAACACGGGAACCCCTATTAGAGACGTTTTTATGGGGAGAGTGAAAACTTTAGATGGTGTGCAGATGTATGTCAATGCACTCAACTTGACGACAACACAGATGATGCAATTCTTTTATGCGAATGCGAAGAAGAACAAGAGGGATGTGGAGTGGATAGACCGAGAAAATGAAAAACACAAAGGTATTCAACAGGAGGAACTGGAGCACTTTGAGGAATTGGACACTCTTTTTGAGATTATGGAGAAACACGAAAGCTTTTCAAAAGAGCTTCACACGATTTTTGTCAAGCAGAATGCAACATTCAAATTCAATTATATGATGTGTGGTATTATCATAATGGTTTTGTCGATGTTTGTGATATTACTCTATGTTGTCGGATACCCGCAGTTCTATGTTGACATCAAAAAGGTGTTCCACGGAGTCATACTCGGTATGGTGCCTGCAGTTTTCCTTAAGAGGATATATCCCCTTGAGATGGGTAAAATTGATCAGTACATCTTCTTCATGTCACTTGGTGCGGAGATCACTTTTTTTTCAGCGTATGCGAGACAATTTAACAAGTATGTATTAACTGGCGTACAATTAGTAGGCAGCATTAAAGGCGAATTTTTGGTTAGTGTAGTTGTGTTGATATTATATGGACTTGGGCAGTACACAGACTCGTTTATTAAGGAGGAGAGTTACACCTCTTTCTTCTTTGGTGAAGTGCTTTCGATGTTTCTACTGTATCTGTCGATAGCGAGAGGCAAATTGAATACCACACAAATTGCAATGCAAATTGGAGTGTTGACTGTTATACCATTTATAGAGAGCGTCCCTTCTATTTTTGGACTCATTGGTCTCCCCGTTGTGATCTTCTTTGTGTCGTCTGAAAAGTACATTTTAACAACTGCGTGTGTGTTGGCAAGTGTCTTCCAAATACTGAGCCCGACCCCAACTTCTGTTTGTGGTATAACACTTGCGAATGCTATTTACTTGATGTCGATTGTGTCGATTGTAAAGAGTTTTATCGAGAAGAAACAAGTGAGTGAATATATTTATGCATGCATTCCCATTGCGGCGGTGTTATTACCGAATACTGGAGCAACGAGTTTGGCGATTTATGTTGTCCTGTTTTCGTTCAATGTATTTGACGATGTTCACACCTCCGCACTTCAATTGGTGTTTTTTGCAATACACTTCTTTTTCACAACTACACACAACGTCCAATTCAGCTCAATTCAATTCAACGCTGGATTTGTGGGTGTTCCATTCTATTCAATTCTTCTCAATGGAATTCTCATCCTGTTCAACACTATGTTCTTCCCTTGTTCTGTAGTATTGGCTGTTGCTTACGTTTCATTACAAAGGAAAAACGGAATTGAAACTTATATGAAAAATACACTGATTGTTGTTGGGTTCTTTGCGTGGCAAATGGTCTCGATCATGTTCTTCACATACTTTGTGTCAGGTCACCTGGAGATATTTAGAGTGTTCACGCCTAAAGTCTGTTTTGATGCCGTCTTTTTGGGAACAATAGATGTCATCTTGGTAGTCACTGCTTTCCTTGTGAAAAGAATTCAATTGGTTAAAGATGAGTAATTTTGATTAACTTTATCATTTGTTTTCACTTAGTTTTTCATTTGTTTTTAATCATTTGAGAAATACACGCAATAACTTATTCTCACCAATGTTTTATCACCAAAGAGTTATCACAGTGAGTATTAAAATAAAAATTAAATTTTCTAACTTGACAATATCTTGTCACCGAAGACAACCCCCAAAGAATAATAATCAACAGCCAATTGTTAAAATTTGTCACTGAGAATTCTTTGTAATATGGGATTCATCAAAATATAACGTCATTCAAACGTTTTTGTTTATTAAAAATATGAAATATTCTTGGAATAAGTATTCTATTTGTTGCTAATATTAGAAAACAAATATTAAGGAATATCTTCTTTTGGATGTGTTTGTCAAATTTTATACAAATGTGAACATGTTTGTCACAAATAATTGTCAATTACAATGTTCAATTTTGGGAATAATTTGTCAATAAGGAATACAATGTTTTTTCTAATTATAAAAGTAAAAAATCAACAATTTTTAATATAATTCATTTTAAATAAAACAATTGATTGATTAAAAAATGGGTATAATGAAATTTGTTTTCATTATATGAACATGTTAATTTGTTACTCACATGAACATACTTCTGTTATCAAAAGTATCTTTAAAAGTTATTGAAAACTTTTTAAACGATTGTTTTACAATTACAAAAGAAAAAAATACGAAACAAGAGAAAAAATTGGTTGATTATAATTATTCTCCATAAAATAATTATTGTTGACCAAAAAACCAAATTTATTGTATATAAGTTAACACAAAGGCCTTTGAATTGATGATTTTTGATGGTATTGAGTTGAATTGATAATTTATTAAATTACTCTTAACTTATTTTAGTTTTTAAAAATGAAACAAAAGAGTATCAACTGAAAATTGTACATTTTTTAGAGAAAGAAAATTAAATTTGGGAAGTTTTAGATTATATAGTGTATTTTTTGGCATAAAGTAGTGTGAATTGGAAAACGAAGGTAAATCAAAAAACACAATTTGATTGGATCATAACAAAAGTGCATTTTAATTGTTTATTTGTATAATAAAGCAAGAATTTTTTGGAACATTTTTATTGAGGTGAGGATGGTTGGAAAAGGAAACCATGACACAATTTTAAGCATTATCCTAATCAATTTTCTAAGCACCTTTAAACTGTTTTTATATATAATAAGTTAAAAAAGAACTTTAAAAGCACATTCATGTCGATTGAGATGGTCAAAAATAAGAAAAATTCACAAACAAAGACGTTGGAAGCAGTCTCTTTTCAAGCTGATCTTCAGAATGTATTAATATTTTTATTATGTCAACGGTGTGAATTGACGGTGCGCAAACCAAGTAAACAGGCCCGAGTAACTACACAATTTCAAAAAGTTAAAACAATAAAAATTGGGGATGAGATAATTGATCTTCAGAAAGTTGTTAAGAAGAGGTGTGACAGTTTTGCTTTGATTTTGTCTCAAGAAGGAGTTAAACTTGAAACAATAAAACGTAGAATGCAACCAACCAAAAGAAAGGAAGCATTTCATTTTATAGAGGATATACTTTTTATGAATGGGATAGTGGTAACTGGTGCAAGAGATGAGAGAGATGGAATTGTTGGAGATGCCCAGATCGTCGATTATATGAACAACAGTGTTCTTTTCACGTGTGACCAAATTCGAGTAATGGGACGACAGATCAGTAGGAACATTGGCAGTGTTATTGTTGGAGACAACAGTACATTCCTCAACAAAAATTTTATTTTTATTTGATGTTATAATTTATTCTTAAATAATTGTATTATTTTTGTACTTGTACCTTTTCCAGGGGTAATTATGTTTCACTATTTTTGTAATATTATGTTTTTAAAATGTAGTTTTTTGAATAATTTAGTGTGATGAAATAAATTTGTTCAGTTTTTTGATTTATATCCCATAATTTCCAATGCAAATAAAAATAAAAAAATAACAACCCACGGAAAAGAATTACAGCTGGGCAATCAAACCTTCGCGCAGCAAACGAACCTTAGTTAAAAAAATATTATTTTGCTATCGTTATATTAAACTAATAAACTGTACATATTTAATAGCCTCTTTTAAAAAAATACTTTTTTTGTTTTTTTATTAAAAACCCGTGTTTTTAAGGAAAATAACAAGTACTTTCCCAGTAAAAATAAAAATTAATGTCTAAGGTAAATTTGCCCAACTGTAAGTACAAGGGGAATATGTTTTAATGTCGTTTAAGCTTTCTTTGACCAGGTCTTATGTTAATTTATTAACTTTGATATATTTAAAGGTGAAAACAAATTATTTGTTTCTACACAATACATATTTATTAGTAGCAGATTGAAATAAACTTTCTAATGTAATCTTATATACAATTAAATGTCTTTAATATAATTTATTTAAAATTGACAGTTGTGAAGAGGAGTAATCGTTTCATGATATCGGAAAACTAATTTATAACAAATGTCAATCTGTTAATGTTTAACATTCCATTTTCCATATCTTTTATCAAAATTTTCGGGTAAAATTTTTTATTTCCCAGAAATGCTGTTTTTGTTATTTGGTATGATGTTATTTTATTAAAAAAACAAATTTATAGAAAAAATATTATCGTTTGCATTTTTAAGTTTAACCTTTTCAGTATCGAAATTTCCAAAAAATGTAAACTTATTTATATCTTATTCATTTTAAGTGTATATTAGAAAGAAATAATGCAAAAAACGCTTTAAACTTTTTACAACCATGGGGAATACCAGGAAAATTAATTAATAGTAAAAAATAATTTAATTTACTATAAATTAATAGTAAATTTTGACCTAAAATCGTATTTTTGTTGAAAAAAGGTTCACTTTTTCTGTGAGGAAAACTTGACGACTTTTCCTGTTATTTTTTTCAAGTTTAATTTTTTTCTTTTTATATCAAAAACTTGTGTATAGTATAATAAACTATACATAATAAGTTTTTCTAAAAACAGGGTTTTAAAATAAGAAAACGTATTAAATAAAATTCTGATAAAAAGTTATTTATTGAAAAACAAGCGATACGTCATACTTTGAATTAAACTAAAGTAATTATTTAAATTTAGTTTTCATTGGAAATGTTTTAATGTTTTGTAACTAACGTGTAAAAAGTTGACATTTTATTGAATTTTAATATTTGTAACAAATAACCTAATATTATGATATTAGTTGTGCAACCACACTGACGTTTAGTGTTCTCATTTTTTAATTTTATGTTGAGAATCATATGTATATAATATATATTTACAAACTTTTTTATTAACTTTCGTATTTAAAATTTTTGTTTAACATTACACAAAATAAACCAAATGTATATAAATAACAATATTACCTTTTTTCATGTATATAAACTTAATATATGAATAACAAACAAAAAAAGACGTGGAAACTTTTTATGTATTATAAATGTTACATCAAACAAGAACTGAAAATACAATATTAAAACTAAATAATGTTTTATTTAGAATAACTTTTAGTTTACAGATTTACGTTTATATTCATCTGTATATGTTTCATAAAAATCATATTTCTGATATTAAAGTAGTTAATGAAACAAGTGAAATAAAAACTTAATGAATTATAATTAATAATTTGTTTAATAATATAAACCAATAGAAACAACAAAGTTGGAATAAATGTTAATGCCTAGAACAAATTTTGTAATTGTAAATAAAAGAAATTATCAGTCTATTGTTATTTTATTGACAAAGCTATGAGTGAAGCAGTAAGAATAGTTTTACAATAATCCCAAAAACAATTTCTTTGACACAAAGCTACATGTTTTGCATTAGTGATTTAATAATCCAATGAATTATTGGCCATTTACTGCTGTTAAAAAGTTAAACGAAAACAACTGATTGAAGTTGAATGAAAGGAGATAATAAAAGTCCATTTCAGTATAAATCAAATGGGAAAGTCTAAACATGTCGACATTATTTCTTCATTTCACAGTAATAAACATTTGATAAGAAAATATATTGGAAACCCGTCTTGATATTTTTCTATGTTGTTGAACACTCGGTGTCTCTCTTAATCATTTTTGGTGTCTTTAAAAAATAAGCAATATTTTTAACACTCCTTCATGGTGAAGACTTAGACAACAAAACCAAGACTTTGCACTTTTATTATTTTAATATGGAGTACAAGAAGAAGAAAAAAAATAGAAACCACAAACAACACAAGAGTTGTCGTGAAACTTAATAGATACAATTAAAAAAACCAACAATAATGAATAATTAGAGTAAGTGGAAAAAAGTCCAGCTTGTTTGCAAATTATAGTAAATTATAACGTTAGTTGCTATAAGTTAAAAACATTTTGTCTTATTTCAAAAACATTAATAAAAAATTTGAAAAAACAAAAAAATAGAAACTAATAATAAATGGTTGTTTACAATAAAATATAGTTATTCTTATCGATTTGGACTTTTTTCCACCAATTCTATAATTATTATAAATGTATAGTTGATAAACCAAATTATAAAATATTATAATATTTTATTATTATATAATATATAAATTTATTATAATATATTATATAGTACTTCTATTCAAATAGTCGTGTACTAAAAATAGAATAATCACATGTTTAACATAAAATTGAAAAGATTTATAACAATATCCAATTAATAGGAAATTGACAATGTTCAAAACATTACTTACAACCTTCAAATGGGTTGTTATTTTTTCACTTAAGTCACAAGTTAAGGATTTTAAAGTGACACTTGTTATAATTAGATCACTGTTGATCGAGAAATCTTCAACTTGAGACTAAGGTGGTATCTGTATTCACTCTGCTTTAAGTAACTTGAATAAAATTACTTAAAGTAAAACAAATAAAAACAGAAGATACAACTTAATAAAATGGCTATATTATTCTTTTTTAAAAATAACAAAATGAAATGTATTGTTTTAAATCTCGAAAGATAATTATTTCACACAACCGTAATAATTGTTTAACCCTCCACTTGGAATTCGAATACCACGATCTTTACACTGAAAGAATACTCTCAAAAATAATGCTCAAGTTGTTTCTTCACAAGAAAGAACGTTTTATAGTTTACACGTCATTGTTTTTGATCAAATCATTTTTAATTTGGTAGAAGTTTTATATCTATTAATTACAAAATTGTTGTATTCGAATTATAAAAATAAATACCAGATTTTTTTTGGAATTAACTTTTTGGATTTTTTAAAAAAGAAAAAAAACGATGAAAATATCAGTTTCGAAAACTGACAAAATACTGAACAGGTTTTAAAAACTAAAAATATCTATTCCACTCTTTTTACTAAAATTTAATTTAGGAAAAAATGGCAATGATTTTATACTTCCTTTAATATATCAAACAACAACTTGTGTTTAAAGTATCGACTGTGTAATCACACACAAAGGAAAAAAGGAAATATGTTGTTTTGATAATGAATAGACAATTTAAGCGTCATTCTCAAACGAAAAGAAGAAGAATTGGAAATGTTGGATAATCAAAACGAATGTGAAGATTGTTGATAAAAACTAACTTGTTGAACTTTCTAACAATCAAATTTTATTTTTTTGAGTTTTATCAACTCACAAACAAAGAAATAATAAAATGGCTTGGAACAACAAAGCGCAGTCTAAGCACGACGATGAAATGTAAAATGAAGATTAAATATTAATGTGCTTAAAACAATAAAAATGTGGCTAATTCACAAACCATTCATACCTATTTCCAATTTTTATTTTCTTGTAGCCAAATTCCTGCGTTCTGGAAGCCAAAACCGATAAAAACAAAAATAAAAATAAATAATTTCCCTAGAAGCAAATTTGAATAACAAATGTCCTTTAACACGAGCAAGTTGACTGGTTTAACCCGAATCAACGGCCACAAATAACACACTGTTTTTGATAAAACTCAATTTAACCCCCAATAATTAATCCAAAATTGATTATCTTTTTGAACTAAAATAGCTCCATTATTATTTTTTATTTGAGTCTGATTTTTTTTATTCATTCGGTTAGCTTTTGTGTCGTGGCAACAACTATTACGTGTAAATCGGGGTTTTGGGGTTGTGATAATTCTTCGATCTGCAATTTCAATTTATTTTTGTTATTATAACATATTAACCAACATAAATAAACGGGTTTTGAATCAAAGAAAAAACAGATAAACGGCTGTCTTCAAAAAAAACCTGATGCAAATTATTTTTAGAACAATTTTTCTTTCCTTAAAATGGCATTTTATAGGGTAATCATCAACGAAAAAGAAGAAGAAACTTTTTCACGAAATAAAGTATTCGAAAAACTGGCTAATGAAAAAATATTTGGATCTTTTAAATGGGTTTGTTTACAGGTATTTTGAATTCATTTGTGATTTTTTATCACCTCCTCTGTTATTATAAGAACCAAAAAAGAACAATATTGCAACTTTTGCCAATAGAGTGTTAAAATAATGCCATAAATAAAATAAAGCGAAAAGAAACATGTTACTATTTATCATTTTATTTAGGGACGAATGTCCCGATATTTTGTGACTTGGAACAAACAACCAGCATTTTTCATTTATTAAAACTAATACAATTATGCACAAAATAACATGTAACTATTTTTCTTTGATGATAATTGTTATTTTTGTTGTTTCTCTTAAACATACCAAATGATAAAAATTAATTTGATGTTTGCCATTTACTACCGAGAGTTGTCTTCATCAATACATTAAAGTTCATTATTTAATTTTTATAAACCATTTTATTTATAAGTTTTTTATTGAAATACAGTGAAACTTGTTTTATGGTTTTCTGTTATGAAAATCAATTTTGGTGTTTTCACAACAACAAAAAGTTTAAGTCTGCCTTGGTTTAAAACCTCTTTCAAAATAATCAATGTTGTTTTGATTTGAATTGATTTGAGTATAATTGTGACAGACTATATTTTCTGTAAACAAAGGCCAAATTGTATTATGACAGATGCAAAATAACTGTGCCCACAAACATCACGTGTTGTCTTGAAGGTGGTTCTAAAAACAATTCCAAAACTACAATCTTTTACAATAAAATAAGAACATTGTTCTTGGTTTGTCGTGTTTCTGAACAAATTTTGAACCACAATATAATATAATTTGTACTTTTTTAATTCTATTTAATTTCGAGACAAAAACCAAAACAAAAGTTAAACTCAAAAATAATATAATGACCAACCATCATCCGTTTCAAGAAACTCGTAATTATCAAGTGTATGAACAAGCGGTATTTGTGGGTTTAATCAACAGACATTTTTCCATTTCCTTCATTTCCCCTCGAAAAAAGTCGATCGTTGCGAAACAGTTTTTGACAGTTAAAGCGTTTTGGGCAAGAAACGATGTCATCGAGTTCAACAGATTCATTCAACGGCGGGTGAAAGAGATACGGGAATACGCTATACGGCATGGGACGCCCGAGAAAACAGCAATCCGACGGGGAGAAAACAACAAGATCGTCGAAAGTCTACATTTTATGCTTGATTTTTTGAGAGAACTTGGCTATAAATCAGAGACAACTACAATTGGTGGCAAAAATGGGAATGCGCGCACCGAAATGATCGATTCGATAAGTTTCGACAATAAAAGACACGACAAAAAGGAGATTGAAAGAATGGGAATTCTGATTAACGACTATATTTACAAGCAGTTTGGATTGAATAATGAAATTGTAATTAATCGGATGGATGAGACTATCAACAAATATCTCAATAATTGATTGTTCGCTTAAATGATTTGTCGCAAAAAATTGAAATTTTTTAATTAAGTATTATTTATTAACTATTAAAAATTAAAAAATTATCATTTCAAAAAAATAATAAAAATAATAAATTAATAAATTAATAAATTATTAAACTTTAATTTAAAACATTAAAAAATAAAAAATAACAGACTAAACCAATATGACATAAACACTTTTTGTTTTTAAAATAAAAATAAATACTACATTTCTATATTTTTCTTGATCCATACAATTTAAAAAAATAATTAATTATTTTGGGGGTATGTTTTAATTAAAATAAAAATAAAATAAACTCAAAAACGGATTATCAAAAACGTGTAGAATTGTCTTAAGTTTAAAAATTGGATTTATATTTTTTTGATTATACACTCATCATTAACCAAGAATTGTTAATTGTTTTACAATTAATTTGTATTATCATTTACAAAATATCTATGTAACAAAAATATGAATGATAAATACATTCTTTTTGTTAAATGCATAGTAAATTGATCACATTTCATTGATGATTAAAATATGAAACATTTTAATAATTTTGGAAATTATTATATTTTTAAAATGCGACAAAATGATTGAAAAATATTTTTAGAAATATTCAATTGAAACTCAAATTGAATTACAATGTTTTTAATTAAAATATTTTAATTTACAAAACCAATAATGAAAAATCTCGTTTTACAGATAAACAAACAAAAATTTCAAATAAATAAAAAGACATACATTATTTTAAAATGTCAAAATAAATACCTTTTTAATCATTTTTATTTGGTTTAGCATTGAAAATGAATAAAAACAATATATATATCATTTTAATTGTTTTTTAATTCCGAATTAAAAAATTAAATGAATTTTGAAAGAAAAAAATGCAAATGTGTCAATTTAAACAACAATCATAAATAATTGTAATGATGCAAAAATAATTCGACGTGTATTAATTAACAATTAACATCATTTTTGTATAATCGATTTTTGCTTTAAAGTTGTTGAATGTATTTATCATTTTGAAATATTTGTTTTAAATTTACTCAAACTGTTTTCACTCAACAAAAACAATCAAACCATTGTTTTTAATTGCAAAAGATTGTTGTGAATAATAAATAATTTGCTTTAATAATAATATTTGTTTTTTGTTAATGTTTAAATATTTATTTCATTTCATATTTTATATAAAAAATGTTTGATAATAAAAGAATTTTTCAAAACAATAATAAGTTGTTTTATATCAACTTGTTTAATTGAAAAATTGAGATATTTTAAATAAAAATCAGTTAAAATGACAATAATTTTTATTGTTTTTAATGATATTGTAAAATGTAATAATGTTTTGGTCTGGTTTTGAATTTATTTCTAATTCAATGAAATATTATATTTGACTTTTGTTGTATATTAATAATTTGTAATGTGAAATATATTATTAATTGAAATTATATTTGAATTTTTATCGCAAAAGATATTGTTTATATAAAAAAATAATATTGTTGTCTAATAAATTAATAAAAAATATGAAAAATTAAATTTATTTTTAATAATTTTTTTATTGGTAAATTTTATTTGAAGTTTTAATATTTTTTTGTCTTTTTATCAACAAGAACATTTTTATTGTATTTTATTTATTTATAAACAATAAATAAATAATAAATAAACAATTATAAAAACAATTATTACAATTTTAGTCAGACAATTAAGTTCAATAACATAATATTATTATTACTAAATTTACTATTAAAATGGTTGATCATTTTACAAATAATCAACGATATTTTATGATAAAAAAACAATAAAGTTAAGTCTTTTTTTAATATAATATTAAACACTTTTTAATAAAACAAATAATAACAAGTTATTAATTATTATTTTTATTTAAAATGCAACTCAAACTGAAAATATAAATTTACGATGAGAATGACAATGACCCCCAGACACATAAAGTTAAAATTAGTTTGTAACTTTGTGAAATTAAATAAATATTGAATTGAGAAAGAAAGAAAATCAGTTTAGTATTTTTTTTAAAAAACTATTACAGTAGGAGGAAATAGAGGGATGCTAGAGAAAGGAGGATGCTCGCGACTATTGGTTATTTTAAATACAAAATAACCAATAAAATTAAAAAAAAACCAAAATAAAATTATTTTTAGATTAGCATCCTACTTTTTTCTCAGCATCCCTCTATTTCCTCCTACTGTATCATCATTTATATTTAACTTTTTATTTTTTTGCTATATTGAATCATTTTATTCTTTTAAACATTTAAAAAAAATTCTAAATTAAAATTTATTATAAAAGAGTCAAACGTTTCTGTACAGTTAACTGAAAAAGTGGGATGCTAATTTAAATATTAATTAATTTAATATTATTAATAATAAATAATTAACATAAATTTATTTTGGTTTTTCCTTTTTATTAATTTTTTGATTAATAATTTATATTAAAATTAATAGTAATTTTATTATTTTTCAATTAAAATTAACCAATAGTTACGAGCATCCTCCTTTTTCTAGCATCCCCATATTTCCTCCTACTGTACTTGATGATCAAATATATATTTAAATAACACTAAATGATTTTTAAATATGAATAATTATAATATAAAAAGTAAAATATTCAAAATTGCGTTCTTGCCCAGCTAAAATACTCACTTCCAGGATTGTTTAATTTATTCATTGTTAATGAAATTATTATAGTCAAACCTCGATTCTTTTCAATTTTTTATTTGAAAAACCTCGACATTTTCCAAATTGAACATTTTGAATTTTGTCATAAATTGTTATATTAGTTAATAATTTGTGATTTGTAAATATTTGCAGCAAAAAACAAATTAGTGTAAAAACCACAGTTAATTAAATTATGTTTAATTATAAAAAATCCTTAAATTTTTGAAACCAAATAAGCATTCTATTCTGGCTATCGTCCAATTGGTTGAAGAAATTGAATTATTTTTGTTGATGAACAAATTATGTAAATTAAAGTTATCAACTATCAGTATAATTTGTTTATTCTGAGTATCAGTGTGTTTGTTATTATCCAAAGTTTTTATTGTGTGTTTAAAACCGAAAACGCCAAATATTTAAGGTTTAATTAAATTTAATTTAATTGTAAAATAAACTAACTTTAGATTATCTCGCATTTTAAAAAATAATTCTAACAACCAATCAAATTTTTGAGATTGTCGAGGTTTGGACAGGGCTCTCAAAATTTCAAACCCCCGTCCCCACGTGGCAAGATTTAAGAACTCGATTACATTGTGATTTCAATAAATAACATAAATCCAAATTATTTTTAGTTATACTTCAATTTCTTTGTTAATCAAAAAACACACAAAAACTAAAATAATGGCAAAAATCAAAATTTTAGCACATATTTTATAAATATATAAAAATTTAATATCAAAGAATTTTTCTTTCACAAATTTACCAAAGTTTATGTAATTATTATTTATTTTTTTATTTTATATTTGTAATAAAACATAGAGCCAGTCTTTTAACATTATCTTGTCTCAAACGATATCTAGTGGACAAAATAGCTTTAATATTGTCTAAAAATCGGGCATTAGGTAAAGTGTGAAAAAACCCGAAACAATTGGGATGGGTTTTTGGGACGGCTTCCCGAAATATTAAATCTTTATGGTCCAAAAGGCACCAGATAACGTTTAAAGACTGACTCTATGTTCAACAGTAAGTATTGAATAAAAACTTTTTATGTTGACTGTTAAACACAATTGAAAACATGGATAGTGGTGCAACAATTAGTTCAAATACATCTATCATATGAAATGAATAAACATCTTCTGTTTGATTATCAAGTTTGTTTTAAAACGCGAAATAATGTTAACTAATATAATTACACTTAAAGTCTGTTAAATTAAGTCTGAAAAACAATTGATAATTATTATTTTATGTTTTAATCAGAATTGAACATCGACTTGTGAAGCATATTTTAAAGGTGTAAATTTTACTTTAAAATTATTTCCAGCAACAACAAAGTATCAAATTATACTGTTATATTTAC
Organism: Entamoeba invadens IP1; assembly: GCF_000330505.1. Taxonomy (NCBI): domain Eukaryota; phylum Evosea; order Mastigamoebida; family Endamoebidae; genus Entamoeba; species Entamoeba invadens. Next base: position 101,070 of record NW_004443615.1, on the reverse strand, counting down.
AATGTGGCTGTTATGTTATCACAAAGAACAACAGATTATCCATTTTTCATTTATTGAATAAAAAACCAAAGAAAAACTTTTGCCATTTTTATTTTTTATTTTTTTTAAATACCAACTAAAAAAATAAAGCCCCAAAAAATCGAAAAGACAAGTTAAAACAATTTTGTTTTATTCAAACTTTAAATTAGAATTGCCATCAAAAAGTTTATTTTAAATTTTCTGAAACCATTATTCAATAAAAATCAACCCTTGTCTTTTTAACTTTGTTTTTAAAAGCCCTGGTTTGGAAAATGCCAAGGTTTGACTATAAATGAGTTAAATAATCAATATATGAGATGATTACTTTGGTTTTAGTTGATATTCCATTGAATGTCACAATTTGATAATTTCTCAATTATGGAAATGCATATAAAATTGCCACGAGTATTACTTTCTGTTGATACTGAAGTTGCCACTTACTTTTTTGAAGTTAGCAACTCGTTTTAAAATGAATGAGTCAGTAATTTATACATTTCTAAATAGTATCATGTAAGTGAAATCTGTTTTGTATTTGTGTGTTGTGTTTGGTGATAAACAACTATTTTAAACTAAAAATATTAAATTAATGAAATGTTTTGTTGTATAAAAAAGAGAATAGAAAAGTAAAATGTGAATGAATTAGAAGCACTTTCTGTGGACGATGGCTGGGCCAGACTCGTCGTACTCTTCCTTGGTGATCCACATGTTTTGGAAAGTGGACAATGAGGCAAGAATTGAGCCTCCGATCCAGACAGAGTACTTTCTCTCTGGTGGTGCAATGACCTTGATCTTCATTGTTGGTGGTGCAAGAGCAACCATCTCCTTCTCAAGTCTGTCGTTGATGCCTGGGTACATTGATGTTCCACCAGACAAGACGATGTTTCCGTACAAGTCCTTTCTGATATCGACATCGCACTTCATGATTGAGTTGTAAGTTGTCTCGTGAATACCTGATGCTTCCATACCAAGGAATGATGGCTGGAAGAGTGCTTCTGGGCATCTGAATCTTTCGTTGCCAATGGTGATGACTTGACCATCTGGAAGTTCGTATGACTTCTCGAGTTCTGATGATGAGGCAGCCTTTTGCATTTCTTCGTTGAAGTCAAGAGCAACGTAGCAGAGCTTCTCCTTGATGTCTCTGACAATTTCTCTTTCAGCAGTTGTAGTGAAAGCATAACCTCTTTCAGTCAAGATCTTCATGAGGTAGTCAGTGAGATCACGACCAGCAAGATCAATTCTGAGGATGGCGTGTGGGAGTGAGAAACCTTCATAGATCGGGACACAGTGAGAAACACCGTCACCAGAATCCATGACGATTCCAGTGGTTCTACCAGAGGCGTACAATGAAAGGACAGCTTGAATTCCAACGTACATGGCTGGGACGTTGAAAGTCTCAAACATGATTTGTGTCATCTTTTCTCTGTTAGCCTTTGGGTTCATTGGGGCTTCAGTCAAGAGGACTGGGTGCTCTTCTGGTGCAATTCTGAGTTCGTTGTAGAAAGTGTGGTGCCAGATCTTCTCCATGTCGTCCCAGTTGTTGACAATACCGTGCTCAATTGGGTACTTCAAAGTCAAGATACCTCTCTTTGATTGTGCTTCATCTCCGACATAGGTGTCCTTGTTGCCCATACCAGCCATGACTGAGACTTGTTTTGGTCTGCCAACAATTGATGGGAAGACAGCTCGTGGGGCGTCATCACCAGCAAAACCGGCCTTGCACATACCGGATCCATTGTCTACGACAAGTGCTTGTACTTCTCCTTCTTCTCCCATTTGAATGTCTTCTTCTTTCAAGTTTGTAGCTTATATATTGTTTGGTTAAAGTTTGGTGTTAGAGTTATCGTTAGTCAGTTCTTTCAGTTCGCCGAATAGTTTGTTGATAAAACCATTAAAAAAAGTTATATTTTAATCATTTTTATCGAATTGGTTTTGACTGATTATAGAAACTACAGTTTATAATTAAATTAACAATATATTATAGTTGATTATTTAAATTACAGAACTACAAAATTTTGATAATTATAATTAAAATAACTTGAAAAAAATAATGCTACTAAAAATATTGTCTTATAACATTTTGTCGCAATATTTATTTGAAAAATCTTAGGCAAAAAACTGATTAATTAAAGCAAATTTTTCCAAGTAATAATATTCGCCAAAATTACACAAAAAAATGCCATCCAACTAAAACAAAATTAAAAGTGCAAATTAAAAGACAGAAAGCTCTGTCTTTTCTTTGTTTTTCTTATCCTTTTTATCCTTCTTGTTGTTGCTCTTTTCCTTTTTCTGAGCAAGGAAACCGGCCAAGAGATAATCAACAACAAATGCGACGACCAAACATACAAAAGCGAATGGCACAATTCCGCTAATTGTTGCAACAAGGAAGTAAAACGTTGCGCAGTACAAAAAGATGAATAACCCATTCAGCCATATTTTAGTGTTAATCTCGTCGTTTACTTCTTTAATGACAAGGTGAGCCACAATAACAAGAACAAAGAAAACAATGCTCCAGATGTTTTTTGGTTCGAGTAACGCAGAAAAGAGGAGTGCAAAAACAATCCCAATTGAAGTGAAGGAAATTTTGTTTTCGTTCATGTTTATATTTGCTCTCTCTATAAATTTGTTCACGTTCTTTGGTGTTTTAAAACGCTTTGAAAAAAGAGAGGTGATATCCTCTTGAAACATTCGTACATTGACTTCCACAAGTTTTCCAAGATCAATCATTTGATTTTGTAGTTCGTATATTGGTTGTTGGACTTTAATTATAAGAATTTTGATTGTAATTGGTCTTCTTTTATATCTTAGTTATTCTAGATTAATTGTTTTAATAAATTTACCTAAGAGTATTGTAAACTATAACATATAATACTTATGTAGTATTTTATCAATTTTATAGCTTAATGATATTGTTAACTAAAATTATAGTTAAGTTACTATAAAATATAATTTAATATTTTTTCCATGTAAAATATATCGAAATAAAGCGATAAAGTGAATTAACACTTTTAGAAAAGCTTTCTTCTTCTCCTCTCGGCGTCTTTTCTCCAACGAGGGAGCATATTGAACTCACTTCTTTCCATTTTGAAAACTGCTTTAAATTCTTCTTCGTTCAAATAATTTTCAAGGCAACTTCTGTCCACCCAATTTGGCAACTCGTCTGGTTTGAGCAATTTGCCGTAATCGAAGTGTTTGTCTCGATCGGTGAATATGTCTTGAGTGTCTTGATACCCAGCCCTCTTTTGATCCCATTTACTGAACTGCATTTGGAATCTAATTGGTTCTCTGCCTTGTTCACACAAGACAACTGGTGTGTTCTTACTTCTTCCGTCTTGACTATACTTGTTATAAGCCAATGCGGTCTTTGCAATAGAAGCTCTTTCAACACATCCAGCTGATGTTCCGTAGTACACAAACACTTCATTGAAAGTGTCAATAATATACCCACACCCTCTATTCAAATCTTCTTGTTTGAACACTCTGAGTTCATTACAGAGTAATTCGTTGTCTTCGGATCTATAGAACTGGAATACTCGAGCCTTGAAATCGTGTCGTCCGACAGGGTAATCGACATTGCCGTTATTCCCATTCTTTAACTTCGCCCACATCTCATCGTCGTGTTTGCTTGGTGACGAGTACCACCTATCCACCCCATTCGATCTTGCGTACTTCTTAACATCTTTAATCCCTTCAGCAACTTCAACAGCCATTTTACACTCAAGTCCAAACGATTTGGACACTCTATTATTAAAGTTGCTCTGCATATCTGAGAGATCGGCCCCATACAAGTCTCTCATCTTCTCGTACTTCTCTCTTAATTCTCTCATTTCCCTCTCGACCCCCTCAACGTATTTCTTGTGTTCTTTATCGACTTCTTGTTGTCTTGCCTTCAAGTTGTTGTTTAACATCACCAAATTCTCGATGAGTTCCTTACTGACTGGAGGTGGCAAGAAGACGTCCTTCTTATAGAATTTGGTTTTACCAAAGTCGTATTTGAGTCCTTCGTCGTATTGAATAGTCCCAATTGTATACTCGTCCTCGCATTTCCCAACGGCTTGTACTCCAACCTTCAATTCGGGCTGAACTATTTCCTCGGGCCATGGTTGTTCTCTCGGCACTTTTGTATTAAACAGCGGCTTCTCACTTAATTTTCCTCTATATAACTCCAACTCCGTCGTCAAATCGGTGACGGTCTTATTAAGTCCATCTATTTGTGTTCCATACTCTCTCGACAATTTAGCAGACGCCAATTCCGCTTTCGCTCTGAATTCCTCCAAACTCTTGACTTGGTCGTTGAGCTTTTTATTCATCGCTTTCAATTCGATGACTTCGACGCTCATCTTAGAAGCGTCTTTTGGCTCTTTCTCTTCAAGCTTTTCAGTCTTAAGTTCTTCCGTCTTATTCTCTGGTGGTGTTTCTTTGTCGGAGACCTTTTGTTTTTCTTCGATGAGTGTGGCTTGATTCAAATAGTCGGCCTTTTGTCGAGTCACTTCTTCGGCATTTAAGACATCGATCTTATTCCGCTCGGCTTCCCGTTGCTTTCGGCGTTGTTCGCGCTCCAAGTCGTACTTCTTTTGTCGTTCGATTTCTTTCTCGGCGTCGGCGGCTTGTTGCGCTTCTCTCTCCGCTTTCAACTTGGCGCGGCGCTCTTCGCGCTCGCGCTGAAGACGCTCTTCTTCTAACTTCTCTTGCGCGCGTTGTTGTTGCCGCGCAAGGCGCTCTTTCTGGCGCTCTTCTTCGCGTTGTTTCCGACGTTCTTCATCACGTCGGGCTTCCTCTTCACGTTCAGCTTTACGACGGGCTCTCTCCTTCTCACGTTCTTCTTCTCTCCGTTTACGTTCATCTTCAGCTGCTTTAGAAGGGTCTATCGTGCGACGAGATGATGTCGATTCAGTCTTAGAAGTATCAGTGTCACGGGTACGGGTATATCGATTTAAGGAATCGGCGGCTTTCTTTTGGGCTTCAGTATCACTGTCCAACTTTAAGCCCTTTTTAGCTGCAAATTGCGCCATAAGGTCTCTTGCGTTGCTCATTCCGTTTTGCTCTATCTCAGTTGTCGCAACTTTTTAAGTTAATCGTAACTGAAATACAAAACGTCCGTTATAACTGTTTTATAACACATCAAAAAAATGGTATGTTAATGGAATTTGAACTAAAATATAGAATTTCATTTAACTCTAACTTCATAATAGTAATAATAGTAATAATAATATATAATTTGAAATGAATTAAATAATAATTCATTGCAAATTATAGAATTACATACAGATATTATATTATTAATATTTAGTAGTAATATTAAGAACTATTATATTAATTTGTGGTTTTATATTTTAATTTACGATGACAATAGGTATATAATATAATATAAAATTAGAATATATAGTACAAGATTAAAAAATGAGAAGAAGGAATAAAATAACTAAATTTTGTTGATAAAAGAACAACAAAAACTTAATGAAAAAAGATTTTGTTTTGTACTGAAAGAATAGAAATAATAAACTGTTCGACACGTCAAGGGGTAAAGATAAAAAGACTAAAAAGATAAAACCATTAAAAACTAGAAAAATAATACCACAAATGAGTGAGCCATCCCCACCTAACCCATTGTTACTTTCTTACCTCAGTTTTGGAAAAGAAGTTGCGAAAAACGTGAAGACAACTTTTGATGTGGAAGCTTACTATAACTTCCTATTCACGTCGCGGTCGAAACTCCGATGGGTAGAGTTTGAGTATTGTTTAAAGTATCCACTGAGATTACTCAAAGCAGATATGTCGCAAGCGCCTCTTTTTCAGTTTCCTTCGATAGGAGAATCGAAGATATACACCGACTTTTTGGCGACTCTGCCGGACTCTCAGTCGATACAATTTGGAAAGAAAGTGTCGCAACTTCCGTTGAGTATACACGTTCCTGCTTTGATAGATGTTGGGAATGAAATAGTTCCCGACTCTGCGAGTTGGAGAAGTGTATGTGAACAAATCAGTGTGTATGAACTCCCAACGAAGATGTGCGACACTATTATCGACCGCTTACAAGAATTCAGTCAGGAGAAATTGCCAAAAATAGAAGAGCCGATCACTCTGACACAAGAACTGATTCAAAGAAGAGTCGAGTCGAAGAGCGCCATCTGGGACTTGTTCAAACAAAACACTCGAAAAACTCAAGGGACTAACGAACGAGACAATAACCCTATTTCAAAATTCCAAAAACAACACAATATGTCAGACCAACAAGAACATAGTGAGACAGTGGAAGGATCTTCAGACACACCTGTCAAGTTCGACCAACAAAAGGAATTTAGAGAACGCGAGAAGCCGATTGATTATCAAAGAGACTCGGAGAAGAAGAGAGATAGCTTTAGAGATGTTCGAGAGGTGAGGGAGAATAGAGACAGTCGAAGTGAGAGAGACGTGAGAGAGAAGAGAGATGGGTATGACCAAGCGTATGCCGATTATCAATTTCAAAGGTATGGAAGAGACACAATATCATATGCAAAACCACCAGTGAATGATGTGGTACCATTTCCTAAGAGAGACGAATATGATGGGTTCAGACCTAGAGATTTACCAATGGACTTACCAAGAGAAGTCCCAAGAGAATTGCAAAGAGAACTCCCACGCGATTTGGGAAGGGAATTGCAGAGAGACTTAACACGTGAAGTACCAAGAGAGATGAATATACCCCGAGAAGCACAACGGGACTTGTCTATGAGAGAAATGACACGGGACGGAAGAAATGACTCACAGAGGGAATTTGGAAGAGAACCAAATCAGATGAGAGATTCACTGAAAGATAGTAAAGATCTGAAAAGAGAGGAGTTTGGAAATGTCATCGACACATTCAACGAACAGCCACAACTGTCCATTATATTCGGGTGAAGTCACCGCTTTGGTATTTTTTAAATAAACTAGTTTATTGGGATCTTGTTGTGGAGTTTGAGGAATTGGAATTATACTATAATTATATAGTTTCTTTTATTAGTTAAATTGAATTTGTTATATTATCAAGTTTATTACTGTTTCATTTGTTTGCAAGAAATACAATTAATAAAAAAGTTAACTGCTGTATTAATTGTATTCTATTGAGTTTGGTGCATATTATGAATAAGACAGTTAAATATATTTATTCAATTTATATCAATGAATATTAATTGAGGATTCAAAAAATGAAGTTGGAGACTGACCCTCATCGAGTTACATAAGCGTTTGAATAACTGTATTTACAACGAAAATGGTTCATATGGTTTAAGCTCATCCAAAGATTCTATGCATCCATATGTTCCACCTTCCTATTAAAGGATGGTACTTTCTACCCTGATGTTCGAGGAATTTCCCGAGAATAGTTCAGTGATGAATGAACACTTTATACTCCCATCTCAAACATTCCAACTTCAATTCAATTATTCAATTTGATTATTAATTACATTTTATCGTGTTTTTTAAATTATGGGATTTTACAAATCCGAATTTTTTTTTAATAAATATAATGATAAAAATACTATATCGTTAAGTAACTATTTATTAGTAATTATTACTAAATATTAATAAATTAATTATATAGTTTAGTAAACACAAATAATAGTTTTAAACAGTATTAGTAATTAAATGGTTATAATAACTATCTTATAAATTAAATTATATAGAAAAAATAAATGATTAATTATTAATTGTTATTATTATTTCTTTATTATTAAATAATACTAATATTATTATTACTTTTTAATTTCAAAGAAACAATACCGTCACTTAATGACGGGGACCAAACTACATTAAAATAACAATACTAATAGAAATCTCTTATTTGTCGCAAACAAAGCCGAGTAAATAATTTGTGAAATCTTCTGAAGTGATCACCGTCATGTGAGTTTTCTTGCCCATGTGTTTTAAAGTGAAACCAAGCTCTTTGCAGTACTCCAAAGAATTTAAGTTGACGGTATCATCCCCATCACCGAATTGATATCTTCCATTTTCGAAAGACCAGTCATCGAATTCGGCATATTCAGCAGTCTCCTCGCCACTTGAATATACACAAGTCAAATTCACGTTTGGCATTTTGCCGAATGTGTACCTCAATTTTTGCTCCATTTGTTTTCCAAAGGGAGCAAGTCGAGTTAAAACGTCTCCGAAATTTTGTGCGGTAAAAGTTTGTGTTCCGACTTTTAAGATGTTTTGTGTTCCCCAATATTGAGGGTTTGGAAGCATTTGATAATTTGCTTCGATATTTCGGGAGGCATCAGTAAACAGTTTTGGGTCGACAGGCACCCAGTCGAGTCCCGAAAGCATTGATTGGACAGACAAAAATGCCCCTGCATATGGGGTTGCTACGGACATATAATTTTCTATATAATTTTCTATATCATCAAATTTGTCTGCCAAGAAAGTCGAAATGAGTCCACCATAGGAGTGAGAGACAATCATCACTTTTTGCTTTGTTTCCGCTTTGATTTTTTTAATTAAAGAAATTGTATCGGAGATATAGGAGTCCAGGGTATATCGCGCTTTTCGCCAATCATACCCGGCACAGAAAAGATCTACACCATCTTGATACCCTTGTTTCTCTAATCGTTGAAAAACTGGTCGTAAATAATCGGTGCTTTTCCCAGGAACATTTGGGGCCAATTTCGAACAAGCAAATGTGCTTCCAAATTCGGGAACTGTTATATCAACACCTTCTATAGTTTCTAATAATTCGGTCTTTTCGTTGTATTGTTGTTTGATATATGCAAAATTGCAAATAGGATTCTTACTCAGAAAAGAAACGTTTTGCCAAAGAAGAAACTCCGGACTTGCACGAACACACTCTTCAGGAATAACAGAATGTGGGACAGTGTCGGGAATGTCTAATTTTGAATATAACACAGTGGACATCACACCAGGAATAAAGAGAAGCGGTTTACGTGTGGTACATGCCGACAACGAAAACGACAGTAATAAAAAGAATAAAACCATAAATTTGTAGTTCGTTCTACTTTGAATAAAGTAGAAATGAATTAATAATTAAAGAAAATTATTAATTCAATTGGGGTACATTTCATAACATATAGTTTAAAATATTATAAAGTAACTATTTGGTGTTTCCACAACTATTTTTTTGGATAAAAAATGTGATTAAATAACATTGCACCCCTAATATTATTTTGATTTGGATTATTGAGATTTAAAATGATTTGAAAACCATTCGAAAAAAAAACTAAAAATATTCTATTAAAAAATGAAAATAGAAATTCGACGAAATCTAGAAATTTTCTTGGATATATAGATGTGAAACCTCAAAGATATTTTCTTTGTTATTATAACAATTATAATTATAGTAAAAATAAATTATATAAATAGAAATTGTCATAATGAGTAATTATAAAACAAACCACAAATCAAAGATAGGAGCTTTGTGGAAGTTGCTGAAGATATATAAGCCGAATGAATCTTACTTAATTCAGTGAGTACATGTCATTGAAAGTAGTGACTATCATTGGAAGTTACAGGGAGAATGGGATGAGTGCCAAATTAGCAGCTAAGTATGTAGAAGAGCTTGAGAAAACACATCAAATAACGAATAAGACATTTAATATTGCACAAAATCAATTGAATGGATGTCATGGATGTTTGGGATGCAAAGCACACCCGGACCAATTCTATTGCTCGCAATCCGACGAGTGCTTTGAAATATTAAAAGAAATGGTTGAGGCTGATGTGGTCATTTTTTCATATCCCGTCTATTGGTATTATATGCCAGCACAAGTGAAATTGCTCCTCGACAGGACTGTATCTTTGTTCAATTGGTCTGATTTTTCTCCAAAAAAATGTTTGGAGGAAAAGTTGAAAAAACTCAAATTTGTCTGTCTGTGTACCTGTGGGTCGGAAGGTTTTGAAAAAGCTACTGAACCTATTAAAATGTTAGCTGGTATGGTTCACGCGTCTTTTGATTCGTTCCACGTCTTCGACTCACAAAAAGAAAACGAAAAACTCACGACAGTCGCGGACTTTGCAAAGAAATTTTAATTCTCATTTTTTTGTTGAGATACCATTTTTTTTAGTTTTTTTACTATTCAAACTACTAGTGATCTCAATGCGGAACGGGAAGTTGTATTGTTTAATATTTAATAATGATATAGTATTTTTAAACAATTAATTTATAATTGTTATTATTCTTGGTGGAAAGAGAAAAGAGAAGAGCACAAAAAAATTGAGGAAAACTCTGAAAGGTAAAGAATAATCGCTGATGGTCATATTTAAAAAACCCTTCTGGTTGGCTCACGATGGCAACCCAATCTTCTGCATTGACAGCCACCCGTCTGAACCAATAGTGGCAACAGGGGGAGGAGACGCTCGCGTCAAAGTCTGGAATGTCGAATCTTTGTATAAACCGGAGGTGGACACACAAGATGAACCAAAACTCCAGGCAGTCATTCAAATGTCACAAAACGTCAATTGTTTACGATGGTCACCAGACGGAGAACTTTTGGCTGCAGGAACAGACGATGGCATTGTGTCTATTTTGTATATGTTGGAGGATAATCCTGATGGTTTTTTTGAAAAGAATTTGCTTTTCTTTCAAAAATACGATTACAAACACAAGTTGGTCGGTCACTCAGATTCGGTCACGGACGTCTCGTTCTGCTCGGACGGAACTAAACTGGCATCGGCTTCGTTGGATTCAAAAGTAATGATTTGGGACTTAAACACGGGAAAGCAGCTCATCGTTTTACCAAACCCGTCAAGCGTTTTTGGCATTGCGTGGGACCCACTAGGAATTATAATTGTGGCGCAATGCACCAATTGTGCAATTGAGTGGGACGTTCAAAGAGAAGCTGTGGTTAATACAACAAAGGACCAATTCAGCAGCCAGACACACACCAATTTCTTTTTAAGACCGTGTTGGTCTCCCGAGGCAACACAAATGCTCTTGGTAGGCGCAGTACAGAAGAAACAACCAGCTTCTCTAATTCACAACAGAGTGACTGGACAAACTGCATTTTTTGTTGGTCACAAAAACGAAGTGGTGTGCTCGAGGTTTTCTCCGTGTTTGTACAAGGTGACGACAGAAGAAGGGAAGAAGAGGGTTTTCAATTGTTTTGTTGTTGGGGGAGTGGATAACAGCTTGAGTTTGTGGGTGAGCAAGAGAGGGCAACTCTGTTATTTAGAAAATGCGTTCAAAGGGTGTGTGCAAGATATCACGTGGTTACCTGGAGGTTTAATGTTCATGGCGTGTTCGATTGACGGGTTTGTGGGATTTTTCAAGTTGACTGAAGCCGAAGTAGGAGGAACTGTAGAAACGAATGATTACGTCGAAATGAAGAAACGGTCAATCTATCAGAAACTCAAGTCAAACGACGAGCAAAAAGTCGTCAATAAAGAAGCACAATTTACAAAAGCGCAAGAAAATGAAAATGTGACAGGAACTTCAAAAGAAGAAAAAATTGGACAAAAAATGGAAACTGAAAAAATTGTGGAAATTCCACTGCATGGAATAGTTCACGAGAGTGTAAACAACGGACCCCAAATTGTTCTAAGTGTGCATTCAGAAAACAAGAGCACACAGCCACACCAAACCGACCCGTCTCGCAAAAAGAGAATTCAACCCATCCTTGTTGTTGACAACCCCACAGAACAACAAAAAACGTCCACAACTTTGGGCAATGTTTTACAACCCGAAAAACTTGTAAACGAGAAATCATCCGAAAAGATGACTAATGTCCAAAAAATCACGATGGAAAAAAACAATGAGTCTGCAAGAAAAAGCATCTCATTAGAAGATAAAATGGAAAAACCATTGAGAGAGGCAAAAAGCCTGAAAGACCACTTAAAAAGTAAGGAACATTTGAAAAAAAGACTTATGAAGACAAACAGTGATTCTGCAGTCAGTGCATTGAGAAAAGAAATGAGCACGGAAAGTCCATTGAAAAATGACAACAAAGAAGACAGAAAAAGGTATGTAGAAGACACAGATAACACAACCAAAGAGATGGAAAAACGTGGGGTGTTAAGAGAACTCGAGAACAACGATAAAGTGAAAAAATTGCATTTGGTGAATCGGGTCATGTATAGTTTCATCAGCGAGTATGACAACACGAGCAAAATGAGCTTGATTAAGGTGATAAAAAACTTCAACCAGAATATGGTTTGGTCGACGGTTATACCATTCCAAGTCAAGACGATTTTGGTGAACGAGACGAAGGTTTTGGTTGTGTGTGACGGGTTATTGTACTTGTTTTGGAGTGAAAGTGGAATATTGTGTTGTTCTCCCGTCGTTTTGACATGTAAAATATCGAAAGTGTTTTTTGACGAAAAGGTGATAGTTGTTGACATTGTAGGTAATGTCCACATCATGGACAACAATTTTGTGAAAATTAAAAGCGTGTCGGTGATGCCGTTAGTGGAAATGTACAAGAAGGAAATTACCAATGTCGTTTATGTCAACGAGAGAGTGCTTGTGACGATAAAAGAGCTCACCTTTGTTGTTTCGGAAGAGCAATTCTTTTTGATCGGGACGCCAGAGATGGAGAGCTCAACCATCGTGAACGAACAAAAATCTGCACTCGAGTTGGGGATATTTGGGCAACTCAAGTTTGGAATTCAAAGCTCTTTTGACACTTTGTTGAACAACTATTTATCCATTTGCACGTCATCCAAAGATTCCAAACGAGTAAAAGCGCTCCAAACCGAGGTAATGGCATGTATTAGTCTTATGAAAGCTAAGAATGCAAACGACCCACTAATCGGGAAATTTGAGGAACTCAGTGAGCGGATTACCAGCATTTTCATCACGTTACCGAGTGATAGCTGAACGACGCAAAAGCCGAAAATGTGATAAACAAGATTGTTTTAATATAACATTTTTACGATTCACTCCATATTATTTCTCACTCCAATATTTGAAATATGAATAGGTGTTATTTCAGTTACTTTTTTAACGAATCGATACAAAATTAGGAAATAAATCATACCAAAATATATTTGTTATAAATTTTCAAATTGTCAAAAATATAAACCACTCAAAAAAGGGAAGCCATAAATACAAAGGCACTAAATAATCGAATTGTTTTTTCTGTAGCATTAAAATTATTCAGCATAACATTTTTGGATAAAAAAATAGAATTATTTTTGTTTGGGTAAAACTTTAAAATGCAAAGAATGGCACAAACAAGAAGTGGACAGGGGAACATGAGTTATCGTATTGAAATCCAACGTTTGTTCTTTTTAAATATTGTGTAATATCTCTTGAGTATATAATTTCCATTGAGCGTTCATTCAATTATATCAAAATCACAAAGGAACTGTTTTTTAATTTATACGCGAACAAATGAATTTTGCTTTAACACGTACTTTTACAATTCCATTTGACGCGTAGTGATTTCGTGTTCATTCAAAACGCCCGTCAACAACGTTTTTGCTCTTTGTCGCGTGAACCGAAGACTTTTAAAAATCCAAATTCCACAAAAGGGGTGTCCACAAAACGCCTTTGTGTATATTTTGTTTGTTTATATAAGTGAATGACAATCAGTGATAAATGATACGACAATATATTATATTTAATAACACTTAGAGCAGTGGAGGACCTCCCTAAAGTCCTTTTCTTCTCATATTTTGACATTAATGAAATTTCGTTGGGGACGACTACAATACCAATCAAAGAATATTATTCACTCACAAAATGTTACTCAATAGAAAAGTGTGGTAATGTTGGCGAGATTTGTATCTATCTAAGAATTGTCCAAAACACGACGACTGATATAGTGAATGTCGCATTTTATAAAGGGAACGTCCCCATGTGGAAACGTGGGACGTTCACTCTACCATTTTCGTATCTGAATTTTCCCCAAAAGCGGGTTGTGCAGAAGACATCCCCTCCGCCATTTGTCGCCTTTTCACCGCAACACACGTACACAACAACTCCGTTGAAATTTCCAATGAAAATCGGAACGAAAAATGTGCCCCCCAAAGTGGAGCGCTCCCCATCAAATGCCCCCACAACAATTAATCCGTTTTATCAAGAACAGTTGTACGGCGTTAAACTCACACAAGGGATCTCTTCAATAGTTTTCACAATGAAGACGCCACTGTACTATTCAGTGTATTATATTATAAAGAATAACAACGTGCCTTTCATTAATCCAATGAATAGTCCTGGCAAACTCCTTGAATCTATTGGACAAGTCCAACTTGTGACGTTGTTTCTTTCTCTTGTGTTAAACAAACGAATAGCACTGTTTTCAAGATCGGTGACGTCTGTTGTGTTTTCGGTGACACAACTTCTCGACTGCTTATGTCCACTGAAGTACTCGCACTTTTCTCGAGCCCCCGCAGAGTACTCAGATTTTGAGAATCAAGGCCCGTTTTTGCTTGGAATAGTGTCGCAACAAGCGGAGGATGATTGCGTTGAATATTCGAGTCGAGGGATCATCTGTGTGAATGTGGATAGAGGAACGGTGATGGGGCCTATGGTAGCGGTTCCATTAAGTATGCAAAGGGATTTGTTTGCTGCACTTCGAGTGTTAAAGAGTGCCCATGATGATCGGACATATTTAGCGTTTCGGTGGTATGTTGCGAAGTTGATAGAAGGGGTTGACGAGTTTATAGGGTTTTTGTGGGTATCTGATAGCCCGCGAGTTGTATTTGACAAGGAGAAATACTTCTTGTGTTTTGAGAATGACTTGTTTGAGTTTTTAACGACGTTTGTGAAGACGGCGATGTTCAGTGAAGTCTTGTATCGTCCTGAGATGTTGAACGAAGCAAAGGGGTGGTGGGGTGGTTTATCATTTAGTGAGATCTATTCGACGATATCTGATTTGACTAAGAACATTTCATTAGGTGGGAAGGTGGGAGACGTTGCCCGTTTTTCCGAATTAATGCGGAGTTGGGATGTGGAGAAGAAGATTAAAGGAGTGGAGATTGCTCCGAAGGGGACGAACAGATTTGAAAGAGCTTATTTGATAGAAGAGGAGCGACAAACAATTCAGCGCCCGAGCGAAATCAATTGGAGACGATTGAATGAAAGTCTACGGAAGCGACGAGTACGAATTGGAGTGTGTCAAGCGTTAGAAGAATTGACAGGAGAGACTTTACTAGTGGATCAAGCCCGATTTGAAGGGTTGAGTAAAATAATGAATGAAGTGATGGAAGTTTCTTTGAAAGAAAAGGACGATGAGGTTGTTGGACGAATCATCGATATCACAGACAACATAACAGTGTCTTCCGGTCAAAAGTTGGTGACTCGATTAAGGAAATTGGATGTGACGAATGAAGCATGGAGATGTGTAGCAGAGAGACGTTTAGTTGCGAGTAAAAGTGAAGTCTATGGCACTATCAATTTGGTCGAATATGTCTCAAACTTCGACAAGTTACCACCGGACCAGAAACATCGGTTACGAGTTTTCGAAAACACAGAAGCGACTCGTGTTTTAGGGACAGTTATGGACGTGATGGAAACGTTAAATGTGAAGAGCAAAATTATAGAAGAAAATATTTTACAGATTACGCAGATGATCCCCGACCAGAGTATGGCTCACAAGAGTTTTTAGTTATAGTTAGTATACAATGATTGTTTAGTATTTCAGGTTAACTAGTCACAAACAATAAAAATTACTATTTGGTATTTATAAAATAAAAAATAGTATAAATACTATAAATTATAGTAATAATAGTATACTATACAATACTAGTAATATTTAAAAATAGTATAAATAGTATAAAATATAGTATTACTAATTTAATGTTTGTATTTGATAAAGAAGTCTGGATCCATCGATTTGGAAGCGACTATGTCTTTCTTGTCTTGCTTCTTTACAAAGCGGTCATAAGACATGATGTGCTTATTAATCAATTTATCAGGCAAATAAGTTTGTTCTAAAGGTCCCTCAAACATTGGGGGATATTGGTATCCTTTATTATAGCCCATCTTCTCTAATAATGCATTGGGAGCATTTCTTATATGCATAGGAACAGGCAAGGCTCCAGTCTTCTTGATCAAATCATTTGCAAGTAACATCGCTTTCAATGTACACACTGATTTTGGAGCACGTGCGATATATAAAGCACACTGCGCCAAACAGAAATTACACTCGGGGTACCCGATCATTTGTACTGATTGAAACGTGTTGACGGCTAGTATTAAAGCTTGGGGATCGGCGACACCAACATCCTCCCCAGCACATGCGACCATTCGGCGGGCTATGTTCTTAGGATCTTCACCAGCTAAGACCATTCGTTGTAACCAATACATCACCGCATCTTCATCAGAGCCTCTTAGACTCTTATGAAAGGCACTCAATATATTATAATGCTCTTCTCCACTTTTATCGTATTTATACATCGTCTTCTGAAGAAATTGTTGAACAACTTCGTACGTCAGAATAATTTCTTTGTCCACGTGGAGTGGAGGTACAATGGCGTCTTTCTCTTCTTTTTTGCAATCAAGTAATATAGTATCTTCATTAGTTTCAGAACTATTCATTTTAGTTTCGGTCTTCTTGAGTTGTGGAGGCTCTTCGTCGGTATCTACAGGCTGGACTTTAGAATCAGTTATTTCATCATTCTCCTTGTTGTCATTCAAGTTAATAATAGTAGAATTAGACTCTAATTTACTGTCGAGTTTTACATCTTTTTTATCTTTTACTTCCGTCTTTTCCGCAAGCTTGTGACTCTCCTCATTGAGTTGGTTGATTTCCATTTGGATGTTCGGTTTACTCATCTTCCCGAAGTGTAAGAATATCCGCTCGACATTATTTAAAGCCGCCCGAGCGTCTCCGTCGCAAATAGATGCGATGAACCGTAAAGCGTCTTCATTGATGTCAACAAGAGACTCTGTGTATTCTTCCCGTATTGCCTTTTTGAGGATTTGGACCATGTCTTCGTCAGTCAATCTCTTCAGTACAACCAAGTTGCAACGACTCATCAGCGCACTGTTCACTTCGAACGACGGATTTTCAGTGGTGGCCCCAATTAAGATGATAGTCCCGTCCTCCACTACCGGTAAGAATGCGTCTTGCTGCAATTTATTGAGCGAATGAATCTCATCAACAAACAAAATTGTGTTTTTCCCAGTCTTTTTATATCGCTTGGCTTCCGTAAAGATGTCTTTCAATTCAGTCTTGCCAGTGCTCGTTGCTGAGACCCGCACAAATCGATTCTTCGTCGTGTTTTGTATGATCGCAGCTATCGAAGTCTTCCCAGACCCCGGAGGGCCATATAAAATCGTGGACGTCACTTCGTCGTTAAGTATCATCGTGTAAAATGGAGACGTTTTCCCAATCGCCATTTGTTGTCCTATCACATCTTCAAGTCGCTTTGGACGTTGTTTGTCGGCCAAAGGTATATACGTCAGCTTTGGAAGTGTTTGAATGGGTGTTAAAGAGTTTATTTTATCATTAGAAGGTGTTATATCATTATTATATTGAGTTGTATTCTCGCGCTTTGGCGTAAAATATGCGTCTAGTGTAGTTGGCCATTTCCCTCGTTTCATTGTGTATTTTAAAGATATCAACTAGTATCGAATTATATATATATCAAATTATTATAAAACCTCAAATAGTATACTATTGAGGTTTTATTATATTAATAAAAATAGTTTAATTATTAGTATAACTTATAATACTATATAATACTTATATAATACTGAAAATAAACTATTCATATTGTATGAATTTTGGTTTTATTTTGTGAAACTATAATATATTATATTATTAATTTTCTAATAAGTATTATAGAATAATACTTAATTTGTATTATTTCTTTTTTTAGTATTTTTAGTTAATGTAAATAATTAAAAAAAAAGAAGTGTCATTTCATATAGTTAAATTTATAATAAATTATAATATATAGAATACGATGAGAATTTGTGTTACGATATTGAACTTAAAAATCTCACGAATTTGATGTCGTTTTCATCTCAACAAGAACGTCTTTGTACTCTGCAAACAAACATATCCAAAATGCGGGGTTTACTCACATTTTCCAATCCGCTTATATCTTATATGATAGATTCCATTGAATTGTTAACAACATTAGCTTTAGACTCTTGTTCTTCTTTAGTTCCCCAAATCACTTCACATGAAATAGATGTGACTGTAGATGAAGATTTTGAATGTCCTCGAGTTGAGAAAACACATCAAAATAGTCAACAAAAACAATCAAAATGTCTTCCTAAAGAAGATCACCCAATTGAATATCCCACTCCACAACGTACAATCGACTTCATAAACACTCAAAAGACAAAAGAAATTATTTTCAAATGGACAAATAGAAATATTAAAAAATTAATCTTTGAAGGAGAAAAGGACGGCTACACCTCTCGTGTCTTAAATAAAGCGATCAATGGCAAAAGCAATTTGCTCTTTGTAGTGCCGCTCTCAAACAATACCGTCGTTTTAACATATAACTCAAGTTCAATACAAAAGATGACAAATTCCAGTTCAATGCCACACTTCATTAAAAACGATCCATCACATTTTCTTGTGGTATCCAACACCAATTTCAATGATATGAAGAAATTCACTACTCTCAAACTGGCAACAGAAACTTTGATAGTTCTACCTTTAGGCTCCCATAATTTCTTTGAGATCTGTCACGCATTTGCAATTACTAGTCGCCACTTAATATGCAAAAATGACTTCAAAGAGTCATACAACTCAAGTGAACAATTTGATGCACTCGTTGGTGGCAAGGATATAGCAGTCTCCAATTTCTTGGTGTATGAAACAGAAGATCCTTCATGTGTAACATGTTCTATAGAAAAAACTCTTAACACCACAAATCTGTTTGAGTCTCAAGAATTTCAAGCAGTGAATGAATGGGCCGGGTCGAATGATTTTAAAGTCGTTTTTGATTCAAAGACGGACGAGTTTAACATCGTCCAACTGACTAAGGGGTTCTTAGGAAAAAAGAACTCGGCGCTTGTGTTTGATATTACCGGTGGAAAACCGTTTGTGATGGCTTTTAAGAATGGCGTGGAGGCGGACAAAGTTTATTTAATTCGTGCGACAGACACTTCCGAACACACTCTTTTTTTGTTTAATGAGAAGAAAGAATTTCTTGGCAAACGAAATTTCGTTCAAGGCAGTGGAGACATAGTAAGAGGGGGAGCTAACAATTTCATGTATGCAGAGAACTTCTTTGTGATCAATTTGTGTGGACAATTCCATTTAAGAAACATGAAAGGCGTTAGCAAGAAGTACACGAACTCCCCTGATGCTACAGAGATTACTGGAATACTTAGAAAGGAGGAATATAGAAAAGTCCGAGTCTATGCTCTCGTATATAAGACGGAACAAACTGAGAACGTTTCTCTCAAACAACTGAAAGATATTTCGTTACCTCAAACAGTTGAAGAAAAACAGTTGATGATTGGAAAGTTCTTGGACTGTATGACGCAAGTTCTAGCAAAGCGTGTTAATACCACCACATTGATTTTCGATAGTAGAAGAGGAAAGGAAAACGGAGAGCTCAAAAATGCAATCAAAGGTAAACCCAATGTGATAATCGTGATCAAAATGAAAGGTGGAAAAATATTTGGAGGGTACTTCTCACACATCCCTGAAGAAGGTAAAGAGGGGTGCATCACTCTCAGACATGATGATAAACACTTGCTCTTCGGGGGTGAACAAATGAAAGTCTATAAACCAAAACCAAAATACATGACAGACTTACTGTCAATCGACTCGGACTATGTCCTTCTGAGAATTAACACATGCTTTGAGGTGAGGTCGACTGGAGGAGTCAAGGTCGATCGAAGAGAATTGTTCAAAGAAAGGTACTTTGATGAACCAAATCCAATTGATGTTATTGGAATTGGAAAATCACAATTTGCAGAGTATGAGTTTGTCCTTGCCTATACATTTGAATGATATAATCAACTTTATTGCGATCCGAGTTATCAATTTATTTATAACAATAACTGTATGATATCAAATATATTAATCAGTTTTTATTTCTTTGTTCTCAATTTTTTCAATTTTCTCTTCCTTCTCTGATTTTTCCAATTTCACTTCTGTACCTTCACTCTTCTCATCTTGAGACGATTGCTCAAACTCTTCCACATTTTCATCGGAAGGATCCATGGAAGAAAACAATAGCGAGTCTCTTTTCTTCAAATCGTTGAGTCTGGACACCTTTGGTTTTGATACAGAATAATCAACAGAATGACACTTTTTATACTTTGAGAGCCGTTTTATTTTCGGTGAATGCTTTCCATCTTCTTTGCCGTCCTCGTTCAAAATGGCTGGATACAACACAAGTCGCCTCCCTCCAAGTATCTCATTTTGTTTGTCAATTTCTATTTGCAATTTTTTATCATATTCCGTTTTCAAAATATTCTTCTCTTTCTCTAACTCTCTTTCAAACTCAATTTTGAGGTTGTTGTAAATCTGTTCCTTAAGGGTTTGTGGAAATGACGCCTGGAATTGGTGAATCTTAAGTGCAAAATCCCTCTCGTACTCGGACTTTGCGAGTGCAGCTACTTTTTCCTTTTCTTTCACAATGTATTGACGGATGTAATTTTCCATGTCCTTCTTTTGGGCTTGTAAAGTGTGTGAATACTTTTTCAACGTTCCAGTGAGACGAATAAATTCACGATCCTTCACTAGCTCCTCGACCTTCTTTGTGAGAAGTGTTTGGCTGTTCTGTTTTTTCATCACTTTTTGTCACTTAACCGTGCTGTCGTTCGACCATTCTCAATCTTGTTTTCTTTTTTGAACGAGATTGAGTAATGATAAGTTGAGGAATAAAAAACAAACGAGCTTTCTTTACAAGACGACTTGACTTTTGCAATGTGTTAATCAACCAGAAAAGGGCACTGGATTGCAAAAAGATAAAAATGATTAATGAGATTGGATTGACAAGTTGGTGGAACGCGAGGAATAATATAAGGAGGGACGAGAAGGTAAGTTCAGCCGAAAAAATTGAGATATATGTGATGTACCTTGATCTCAACCAACTTGGGAGGTTGGAGTACTCTGTTGTGATGCGCTCCACCTTGGAGTCAAGGTTGAGAACCTCCTTGACGCGGTCTTCAAGCGTCGTCTCCACAATGATCTGAGAAGCTTTCTCTTCAAAAAATCGACGAAGCCAGTCCATTTTTTGTGATTAATTCAGTTCAGTTTTAAGGAAAATCATTAGATTTTTGGTATGGTTTATTTATAGTTGAGTACTAATACTATGAGCAAATCACCAATTTATTTTTAGTTTTAAGGATTAGTACAATCCAATTAAAATTCGATGAGTATGTACATTACGATTTTCATACATCATTTTTCGGGAAATGATTTAAAACGATTTCGTTGATTTGGAAATTAATCATTCCATTTGGTCAGTTTTTCAGTTGTCTTTCCAAAATTGTCAATCTCAATTATATCCATTTGAAAGAGTGAAACTGTGTTGCAAATGAATGTGGACGGGCTGCAATTTGAAACCAAAGAACTGAGTAAACAGTTCTTTTGTTTATTAATTCGCAGTATTAATTCTTTCGTATTATTTTGTACAAATCAATCACAAGATTTCGAAAGAAGATCAATTTTATTATCTCCAAATTTGTTTAAACATTTTCTTCAAACTCGCAAAATTATAAAAAAAATAATTATTATAATTTATAAAATTATTATTTTATATGGGCGATGAGTAAATTCCTCAATTTATCTCTTTCTCAATCTCGGCGTCGGAATAAAGAACTTGAAAAGGCTAAATGTCGCGAGGTATTTTAGTCGTGTTGGAAGGGATAGATCAGTGCGGAAAATCGTCCGCGTCTGTCAGTGTATGTCAGAAACTGAATTCCGAGGGAATCAAAAGTGTCACACAACCTTTCCCAGACCGCTCAACCGCCGTCGGTAAGTTAATCGACGACTTTCTCCATGGCAAGAACTTACCACAACAAGCAGTCCATTTACTCTACTCTGCCAATAGATGGGAGGTCGCTAAAATCATCGAAAAGAATATCAACGAGGGTGTAACAGTTGTTTGCGATCGTTATGCCTTCAGCGGGATTGTTTACAGTATTGCAAATGGGTTAGACCCCGAGTGGTGCAAAATCCCGGACTCGGGATTACCAAAACCCGACATCGTCTGCTTTTTAGAGCTTTCACTTGATGAAGCAGATAGAAGAAGGAAAAGTCTTGTGGCCGACAGATATGAAAACGTTGAATTTCAGAAGAAAGTGAAGAGTGAATTTGAGAAAATGAAAAACGAACTCTTGTGGACTGTTTGTTTTTTTGGAGTAATTTTTGGACATCAAAATATAAATTTGTCGTGATTAGAACTAAACAATAGAGTGTGGACGCAAACCAAAATAGAAAAAAAGTTGTGGAAGATATCTGCAACATCATTAAGAAAAACATAAAGGAGATGCAAAGCAACCCGATTGGCAAATTAACGTTCAAATAAATGAAATTAATAACAATAAATTGACTTTTTATTTTTTTAATTTTTTTCAAAAAGAAAGTGGTTTATAATTTCAAAATGTTTCATTAACTATTAAATATAGAAAATAATCTCAAAAATCGAACAAAGTATAGCATCATGAGCGATTCGAACGATGAATACTTGGCACTCAAAGAAGAACTACGGCAACTTAAAGAAGAGGCACGGCTCTTGGAATTGTCTGTGAAATATCCGAAAGCCGACGCCGCATTTCATCATCTTCTTAAATATTCCGAACAAGGTGCCTCTCAATTTTCTCAAAACGAAAATTTGCTCTTTGAGATTTACAAAGAGAAATTCACAAAGGAGGACGTTGAGAAGTGTTTGAAAGAGTTGGGAAGGATCAAAGCGGTTGAAGATTACCTGCCACTGATAAAGTCCGAGGAAGACAACGGATTTATAATTAACGCAATTGCACAATACAGAAACGAGGTGTTTGAAATTGTGGACTTTGTTTTCGAGACTCTTGCGAAGCGAGAAATCACAACTGATCGCAAAGATGACATCTTGAAGCATTTTGAGAGTTCCGTCGTCGAAATCGCTGAGTTAAAAATTGAGGTACAACAAACGAATTTCTCTTCGCGAAGTAAAACCGAAATTCCAAAACCTTTCCGAATGACAGAGGTTTCTCCTTCTCTTGATATGTTCCGCTCGCGTTCCAAAAGCCCCAAAGTTGCAAATTACGCGATGGTCGCTGGGTTAATGGAAGAGAATTTCAAGATCAACGCAGATGTCGTCGCAGTACTTATGAACACTATTTCGCTCAACAAAGTGACGTTTCTTACGGAGAGTTTTTCGACAAACGACAAGATGACCAGAAAAGAGTTGGTAGATTCCATTTGCAACAAAAAGAATTTGATGGTGTTTTTCTATTTAAAGCGGAACACAATAATAGGCACATTCAACTCGGAGGTATTGATCCCAGGTAAGTGGGTTGAGAACGACGACAAATTCTCGTTATTTGTCATTGAAGGCAATAGTGTGACGTTTTGTACTTATCGGGAAAATATCAAACGCACTACATACCTTGGTGAGGGTGATGGTCAGAACGGTTTCTGGTTTGCAGTGGACAAGGCTTTTGGTCTTGTTCAAGATAAAGTTGGGGCTGTGTTTAAGCTCCCTAAGCTGACTCTCTGTTTTGAAGACACCTTTTGGTCAGACTACCTGATCCAGAAGAAGCTTTCCCTTTTGCCTGAGGGTAGGTACGAGGTCGAGAGGATCGGTGCTGTTACGTGGTCGTGACTTAAATGTGCTTTTGTTCTACAATTATCAATCTTATGAAAGTGAGAACTTAAATCCGATTAATTTACCTTTAAATATAGTTAATTTTGATATTCCATCACATATAATTAATAAAACTATATATTTACCATTTATTGTTTATGTATAATTGAATAAAAAACAAATTACAATTTATCATAAATGTATATAGTAAAAGCATTAGTTTATTTATTATAAAAATTAATATAAAAATATGATGGACAAAACACAAAGAAAGATTACAATTCAAGCAGTTGTTCACAGATTAAGTCGACCGATTGGGAGTCGTTCTGATGTTGAGACGTTCGGTCTGAAGTCTCTTTATTGACGTTTTCAAGGACTTTTTTTGTTTTTTCGAAGATTGCGTCAAAATTCAATCCTATGTCATTACTTGTTGTGTTCACAATCTCTTTCGTTTTTGCAAAAACGTCGCTGAGTTTTGTTACGGCTTCTTGGAATGGGACTGTAACAAATTCTTCTTTCACGAGTTCTTTGTTCTTTTGGAACTCAAAATCACGCGAAACGACGTCGTCGTGTAAAGAGAAAGTGACGTTTGGAATATGCGATTTTGCGGGAGGACCGGAGGAAAATTGGAAATTGGGGAGATTGACAAAATGAGAAGCGAGGCGGAATAGATCAGGACATTTAAGGAGGAAATTTTGGGTTATATTCAGCAGTGCAGGCGTTGGCTCGGTGCACAACCGTGACACAAGAAAGTCAAAAACATCCGCTACATCATCGCAGTAGCCAAGACAACGGGAACGAAGTATAAGACCAACGTTGTTGGTTATCTGTGACGCAACAAAAACCGAACCTGGTATGAACGAAGAGGAGTCGGTGTTTGAGAGTATTATTGCGATGTTTGATGAAAGTGTTGTTATGTTGTCACATATCGTTTCTGTCACGTCGTCGTCGAGTGTTTTGAGAATTGAAAATGCTGTTTTGAGATAGGCCTGCACCGTTGAAGTAATTTCTTTGGAAGATAATATTACAATGCGACCACTGAAAGATTTTGTCAAGTCTTTTAATGTGTAGAGAATGTTGGCAACGTTAAATTTAAGGGTCGTATGAACTAGATGAGTCGATTCATTTTCAATAATTTTTGTGAATTTTTCGACGACCTCACCCAATTCTTTAACCGAATGAACAGTTTGATTCACCAAATTTTGATATTCTTCTGGTGGAATCACCTTCGCGTCTTGTTCGAGGATTTGTGAGGATCGCAAACTGCGAGTTGTCAAGTCTGTCATTTGAATCAGGACGTCGCGGAAAAAACGGTGGTGATCAACCCCAAGGTTGAGGTGTGACGAAGTGATGCGGAGAGTGCTTTGGACGTTTTCCCAAGGCTTCGACATCTGTTTTTTTACAACTATTTAATATTTCGTAAAAATTCATACTTTTTCCAATACTATTTTCAATAAACCACAAAGATAAAGTGGAATTTGCAACTTGTTTGGCAAAAACTAAAACAAATTTTATATTTATTAAAACTAAATAATAAGTTTCAAATTATTTATATTTTTAAATAATGGATTCTGTTGAACAAAATAAATATTTTTTTAAAAAAGAAACTTTATTGCCAAGAACTGAGATTTAAATCACAGACACTGTACTACTAGTTATATTCTTTTTGTATTTCAATGACACTGCGGTTTGAGAATAACAAGACAACTTCAATTTTGTATCTGCCAAGTAATATTGAACAAGTCACATCTTTTTAAATAAGCGAGTAGTTGACATGAAACAAAAACAACAAAATATTCTATGACATTTTTTAATTGTTTTGTTTTATTTATTCTATTGATCCAACCAAACCTTACCATAAATTCTAATAAAATAAATTATAAATCAATTATAGTTTTAACTATAGTTTAATTGTAATTATAACATGTTACAAATTAGAAATGAATAGTGTGAATAAATAAACAAATGGTTAGAGAACTTAAAAATCGAGGAGTTTCTTTTGATCCTGAAAAATAGGGGGGATTGTACTTAACAAAGAGTAATACATTTCAAAACCTCATTCATCACTTGAAAGAGGAGTACAAAAAAAAAGAATTTGAACTTGAAACTTTAAACATGTGTGAAAGGTACGTAGCGTACGGAGACCAATTTGCGATGTATGAGCCGATGCTAGCATATCACTGCTACGAATTTGCTTTCCAATTTGGTGTGAAAACAGACGAGGTGAACTATAAGAAGACGCAAATTCGACAACAGATGGGGGGCATTTTAGACGATCGAGCAATTCAAATTGAATATATCAAAGAGGCGGTCAAAAAAAATTATGTTTTGGGCCAACAAGTCTTTAACACTAATAAAGAGAACTCTAAACCTATCTTTTTACTTGTAGTCGACTTGATCGATTTGTTAAGTGCATTCATCCCACTTCCTCCAGAAATGATTCAAGTCAAAACATTCATTGTAACCTCAAGATTCATTCCCGTTTGTTATTGTCGTTTTGCTTGAACTATCATGTAATAATCAATAGGATGGTACTCATTTGGTCAAACCTTTAGAACAACAAAGGCAACAACAATCCTATCAACAACAACAATACCAACAACCTCAACAACAACAGAAAAACTTATTCCCAACACCTCAACAAAGGCAACAACCTCAACAAAATCTTTTCCCTTCTCCTCAACAACAAAACGTCCATCAACAACAAAATCTCTTCCCAGTGCCGCAACAACAACAAACTCAACAACAGAGCACATCTGTTCCTCAACAAAAATTCCCAATACCTCAAAAACAAACTGCTCAACAACAAAACCTCTTCCCAGTGCCCCAACAACAATTCGTAACACCTCAAAAACAACAAAACGTTCAAGAAAACAATCCTACAATCCAACAAGGTAACCAAATCAAACAGAATCAACCAAGTAACACATCCCCTCTACCAGAAAATAAAGTTAATGCTACTTTATTCCCTCAACCGCAAGTAAAACATCAGGAGAAACAACAACAAGTTCTTCCACAAAGCACTCAGAACAATATATATACACCACCTACACAACACCAACAAAATATGTTCCCAACACCACAAATAACACAACCGGAAATAACTCAACAACCAATACAAGAAGCAAATGTGTACACCGACTCTCCTTTGCAACAACAATGTATCCAAAACAACCCAATTCTGAAGAAACCCGCACACGTCAAGAAAGACGTGTCTGTTGATGATATCATTAACGCTTGGGCGATTCTTATTAAGGTGAAGGACTCTATGCAGGTCGGCTCGTATGATAGGGCAAAATCAAAGATCGAAGAGGCGCTTAAAATACTCGAGCAATAATTTACTTCAAGTTGAATGGTTGCTATTTTCTTTTGAATTTCTAATGAAACAATAAACAAACGTGACAACGAAAAAAACGATAACATTAGAAACAAATCTAACAGAACTTCATTCTGTCACATCGAGCGGAACTGAGTGCCTTCTCATCGGCTCTATTTCACAGAGTGTGGGTGTCCCACACCTTTCGGTGTCAAACGGTTTGATGAACGAATCGACTTTGACGTCCGCGTGGAACACATTGTTGTAGAACGAAACGATCATCGTCATGATAACAAATGCAATTGAATATGAATAGAAAAACGCTTTACGTACAACAGTGTCTCTCGCTTCCTTCTAATTTGTTAGTAATTGCTGGCTTGATCTCCCAATTGAAAAACAAACAATTTTCTTGACCCTTTCGGTGATTCTTGGAACAATTTGGTTGAGATCTCCTCGGATCACAAAATCGGCGTATTCGTCCATTGGCGTTTTTGTGCAATTGATGAACGCAACCTGAGCGCCGCAGTGTTTTGCTCGAAACGGAATTATGTTGCACGGCGCGACTTGTAGTGAAGTGCCAAGGACAAGCAAAAAGTCTGTTTTAGTTGTTGATGCCACGACTTCGTCATAAATCTTTCTGTCCAACTTTTCTCCAAAAAGCACTACATCGAGTTTCATTAATGCTCCACACTTCGGGCATTTTGGAGGGTCGTTTTGTGGTGAAGTTTTTTTATTCCAAATTTGTTTTTCGGATTTTTCGATGAAATCGCAGTTCACGCAGTGACACAAATCGCCATTTCCATGAATTTCTAACACATGTTTTGACCCGGCCTGTTGATGTAACCCATCGACATTCTGTGTGACGATTGTCTTCACGACGTTGAGTTTCTGTAACTCCGCAAGGCATTGGTGAACACAATTTGGGTATGCCTTGATCTTGTGCAGTTCCTCAGCCATTTTCCAAAATGGCTTCGGGTCGGTTTTGAAGTTCTCGTAAGACCCGTATGTTGCGGGGTCATATTTCTTCCAAAGCCCATTCGACGACCTGAAGTCGGGGATACCCGACTCAACGGAGATTCCCGCGCCAGTGAGGACGGTCACATTCTCTGCTTTCTCGAGCGCCCTTGAGATCATTTCTATCTCCAGATCGTTTGTCGTGTCGGGGTCGCTATACATCTCGAGCTCTTCAAGCCAATTCATGTCCATCTTCACTACTTTATTTCCCAGTTTTTTTCGTCATTTCTTCAAGGTCATTCCAGTTAATTAATCATTTGATCATTGTGATTACTAATTACAAAATATATAGTTAAATTTCTTATAATAAATAGATTGATGAAGAAGAATAGAAAGTTACACATTCGAATCATAAATTAAACGTTTGCCATATTTTCTCAAAGTCAGCCAAATTTAAAAACTTTAGAGATTTGGCGCAGAGTTTTGGCTTGTTTAGTCCTGTTGTTTGATTTTAAAAAAATTCTGGGATAACTAAATAACATTTTAATTCAAAAACTATTTTAAGAATTGGTATTTTGTCGAATTTCTACTTCTGAGAATGTTTTATTAAATAAATAATAAATAGATTATATTATATTGTTTTTAAAAATATTTTACCATATAGTAATCAGTATAGAAATTTATTAATAGAATATAATAATATTTAATTGTTTTAAACTAAAAATATAAACTATAATTTTTATAAATAAATCAAATTATTCACAACATATGTTTATTAGATAAATTGTTATTTATTTATTATACTTATTATTAGTGAAAAAAAATCTAAAAATCAAACTCAAATTGACATTCATTTTATTTGAATTGTATTTTAATTATAATTAAAAAACCAAATTTAATTATACTTTCAATTATCATTACACAATAACCACCCCGTCACCACATGCCGGGTATTTCCCAAACAAAAATAATAAAAAGTCAATGAATGATATTTAAAAGTGAAACTAATTTTTCAATTAGTAAATTTCTTTATATGTTAAATACTATAATTTGCACGTTGACACGACGTCTTAAATCGCCCCAACAACTTTTATTATTATTTGTCATAAACTTCAACATAATTCTTTTGTTCGTTTTGTTGTCGAACCCTTCACTATAAAGACGTGTTTACTGTTTTGCCTTTACTTTCAAGACACTAGAATAATAACATTAGATAACAAGAGACATCAAATAATTAACAATAAAGATTACATATCATTATAATTTTCTCCATTTCTGTGAATTAATAAATCACTAAGGCATCACCCAATAAGTTGTATTATATCAAAAACAATGATCTTTATGTATTTTCAAATTGGTCTTATTATGTTGCTGATTAAACTATCTGTAAATACCTGAACATTTCATTTGATTTTAGTTTTGTCGTTTCGTAAAATACAATTTTAAGAAATTAAAATTTAAGTTATTATCTGGTATTATACCAATAGAGATTTTGTATTTATTTATGTTATATGGATTTTTTAAAGTGTAACTTTTTTATTTTATTTCAACAAAACATTTCTTATTATAATAGTTATATTTGAATTATAATTATTATATAAAAATAATAAAATAAAAAACAGATCTTTTATTATTAATAAAAGATCTGTTTTTTTATTTATCATTAATTTGGTTCATATAATGATAATATTAACTATAATAATAAATCTATATCAATCCATTATTTAATTAGTAACTAATTAATATTTCTTTATTAAATGAAATGTAAAAAATAATACAAAAATTTCAAGCTAATAATTAAAACAATATAGTTACCAAAATATATTAATTAATTTTTGCAATAAGTTAAGTAATTATAGTATATAAACAGATATAAATATAGTAAAATAATTATTAAATTAACTTTGTTTTTCACGAATAAAAATATTGACAAAAAAGAGAGAAATGTGATTAAAGAAGGAGAAAAGAGAAAAAATAAAAGGACTGAAAAAACTCTGAACAATCAAATGGAAGTGAACGACATCGTAACTTTGCAGATATTGATCAATTCGGTGCAGGACAAGTTAGTAAAAGTATGTGACCTCGACAAGAGTCTTCGTGTAATTCTTGAAAATGTTATGACCAACAAAAAGACTGGGCACGGCGATCAGTTGAAAGACTTTTGTGACCACAAGGCGAAACAGAGTTTGTGTAAGGCTGAAATTGAAGATTCGACCAAGTTGTTGGCATCATTAGCTGCCCGAAATGAAGTTCTTAAAAACAGTAAAGACTTGGCGACTAAATACGCGACGAGATTTGAAGCGACAATAAAAGCGGCGAAAGAGACAATAGAAAAAAACACTGCCGAAGCTGAAAAGACGGAAACGAATACAGAGGCATTGAAAAAGCAATTGGAAGAGCAAGACGGCGAGTGTAAGACTTTGCAGAACCAACTTGATACACAAAAGGTTATTGAAAAGGGAATTGTGGACGAAATTGAAACGATTGAAAGCGCGAATAAAGCGAAAATAAACGAGGCGTTGGGGGAGTTAAAACAATGGGAAGAAAAGATTGCGGAGGACGAAAAGTTGATTCAAGCTGAAAAAGCGAATTTGGAGGTCAAAAAGAAGGAAATAGAAAAGCGGAACACTGTCGAACAACTGAAAAACCAAACGAGTCAATACCACGCTGATGCTTCTACACTAGAATCGGTTTTATCCGATTACCACGATCATATTTTAAAAATGACGAACTTGATTGATCTTGCTTCATTACAACATAATGATACAATGACGCAATTTGAAAATAAAACAATTGCAAAGACGGAAGAAATTGCGAAGATCAAAGAACAAAAAAGTTTGGATATGAAAAATGCGGAAGAGGAGGTGAAATCGTTGCAAACGAAAGAAACTCAATTGGACGAGCAAATCAAAATACTCACCGATTTGATTAATAGTATCCAATCGGGTCAACTCAAACCGTCTGTGAATAGTTTAACGCCTTCAGAAAAAGCTGCTTATGACGCGATTGAAAAAACTCAGAAGGTAAACGAAAAAGGCTTTGGGGATATCGAGGGCGCGCAGAAAGCTCTTACTGACCGAGTCGAAAGTGGAGGAAATGATAATTTCCAAAGCAAAGAATTGCCAAAGGATCAACCTGATACTTCGATCAAAGAAAGCGGCGTGAATCCAACTGAAGTGCAACGAAGCACTACACCTGAAAGGAAAGTTGAACCGAAGCGACCGAATCCATTTAAAGACAATTTTATTACTAATACCAAATCTGAAGGAACGCTGCTCACTGAGTCAAAATCCAAAGAAAATATCGGGTATAAAGCAGTCGACACAACACCAGTGAAGAATGTGTTGGTGGACAAGAATATTGCAAGTCTGGAAAAGAAGTTGGGTGAGGGAAAACAGAACGCGTTTAAGTCCAAGTTGACGCGATCTTGCAGTGGCTTAAACGCACAACAAAACATTAATTTACAACCCTCTGGCACCGCCCAAGGGACTTCAAGTTTGAGGGGGGAAGTCGTCATTGGGGATATTGCAAACGTTGATAAAAAATTGGAAGGTACCGCTTTCTCTTCATTCACCGATTGTGAGGGGTTCATCGCTTGTCTCATGAAACTGTATAACGATACTGAAATTGATTCTTTACTGTGTAAGCTCCAACGCGACTACGATAAATATAACGCGAATAAAAACTCAAACCCGAAAGAAACCATCAATTGTCTATTGGAACGTGTGGGAAGCAATCTTGGAATTGATCAGTCCGACAACAACCGAGGAAACGCAAGTGAAGCAAAGACTGAAAAAGAAAAATGAATTAATATTTTTTGGTACTATTGTATTAGTAATAGTAGTAATATAGTTTCTTACTAACTATAAACTGATAATTTGGTGTTAGTAATGAATTAATAAAACAATAGTAACTTTCCTTGATGCAATAACAAGTGTTTTGGTTTAATAGTTACTTAAACTATTGAAGAAAGTGGAATTGAAGTTAGTAAAAAAAAGAAATTAATAAGAAAAACGATAATAAATAGTAAAAATGTAATAAAATAGTTAATGAAGTATAGTATACTCTAAGAATTGTTTTTCAAAGCCAGAGAATAATAACATATATTATTATAGATAAGGGATTGGAAGAGATGAAAAAGTGAAAAAGAAAGAGAAAAAGGAGAGAAACTGTAAAAGAAGGAGAATGGAGCGGAAGTTTTATGAAACAACAGTTGCGCCCGCGACTGCGATCACGCACACAGTGATAGGGAAGTTGGAAGAAGGCCCGACGCAATTTTTAATCACATCGTTTGTTAGTATGAGTGAGGTGAAGAAAAGAAGTAACAAGAAGACGGAATGTGTATGTTGACATCTACGAAATGAGTGAGAACGGGTTGAAGCAACGATACAGTCAAATGTTTCCATATTCGATAACGTTGATCCAAACGTATCGAGTGACTGAAGGAAAGAGTATACGAGACTTTGTTATAATACTAACGAGTAATCATCAACTTACTATCACACGACTTGAAGGGAATACATTGAAGGTTGTCTTTGGTATTTCAGTTGAAGATCGCCTTGGGAGAAAGGCGTTTTATGGAGCGTTGGGTGTGGTGATGCAGAACAAATATTTGATACTTTATTTGTATAACCACCAAATCAAAATCATTTCACTGCCACAAGGAGATGAGGAACTATTGAGCCAAAGTGTCAAAAGTGTGAGAATTGACCAGGAAAGAATAGTCGGGATGCACATCATTGGAGATAATCAAATTGCTCTCCACTCGGATCAAAACACAAAAAAGACCGTCGTGTTTTATGAGGTGAAAACAGACGACTTCTCTGTTAGTAATTCAACGGAATATCAACCAATAGAGAACGTCGATTTCTTCGTCGCACATAATAACGGCTTCTTCGTCGTGCAAAACGGATCACTCCAATATCACTACAATACTAATACAAAGAGCATTAACGTCGCATTGCCACAAATCACAATCGCTACAACATGCTTCTTGGACAATAATCGCCTTTTGCTCTGCGACAATACCGGGAAGTCCCATCTCATCACTTTGAGGCTTGACGTGGAACAGGTCCATTACTACCCCCTTCCCTTTGCCAAATTGAGTATTCCATCGAAAGTGGTGTATCTTGACAATGGGGTGTTATTCTGGGGATCGAGTGGAGGAAACAGTTATTTAATTAAAATAGGAGAGGAGAGGATGGAGGTACTTGAAACGTTTGAGAACAGAGGACCAATTCTCGACATGATCACCCTCCACGACGAGATCTCGAAGAAGGACGATTTACTGATATGTAGTAACACCTATCACCAAGGCACATTGAAGTTGTTACGGAGTGGTGTTGGGGTGAATATTCTTGGGGAGGTGGAGTACCGTGGGATTGAAAAGATGTGGAAATGCTTTGAAAATGCTGGTGATATGAGTGACGATTATAAAGAGATGTATGTCATCGAGGGGGCATTTGGGTCGAATTTTGTGCATATAGAAGGGAGGAAAGGAGACGTCCAAATTGTTGAGATAGCAAATAGTGTGACGGTGAAAGGACGGATTGTTGGAGTTGGAGATTTTGATGGGAAATTAGTTGTTGTAACGAATGGTGGGATTTCAATAGCACGAGTGCATGACACGATTGTCGAAGAGCAGTTTGTGAGTACTGAGGAGATTACACATTGTGTTAGTGAAGGGAAGGATGTTGTGTATAGTGGGAGGAATACCGTGAAATTATTTGACGCTGAAAAGTGTGTGATGAGTGATATCAAAAGGTACGAGGAGGAGATATCAAGCATTGGGTGTTACACTGTTTCTTCTGAAAATACACGTGAGAGGTATATTGGAGTTGGTCGATGGGAGCATAAAGAGATAGAGATCATCGACGACCAAGGTGATGTACTCGACCGGGTGTATATAGGAGATGTGGTGAGTAAAAGTATTAAATTTGTTGGAACGCCTTCGACTCTTAAAGTTATAATTGGGTTAGGGGATGGTCGTGTAGTTGTCTCAAACATTCGAAAGAAGAATTCGACTCAAATGGAAGAGGAACATAAAGTAGGGAAGGTTATTGAGGTAGGAATGGGTGGTGTGAGTATAGATGAAATGGCGATAGATGGGAAGATGTATGAGATTTGTGTGTGTGAGCGTCCAACGTTGATGAGTTTAGATGATGATAAAATCAAAATGATGAGTGTGAATATAGGGGAGTCCGTCGGGTTTCTTGGTGTCCACATTACTGGGATACCAAACAGTGTTTTAATAGCAAGTAAAGAAAGTTTGATGATTGGAAGTATTGAGGAGGTCAAAGCAATTAACACGAAAAGTCTAGAATTGGGTGTTTTTGTGTCACGAGTAGTGGTGAGTTCTGATGGGAGAAGTGGTGTGTTATTGTCGTCCGAAATTGAAGAGACGCGAAGTGGGAAGAATGAAGTGCATTTCATCAATTTGATAGACTTGAGAAAGATGGAAATAATTGACAAAGTGCGACTTGATAAAGACGAGCATGGGATGGCCATTGATGTGAAAGAAATTGAAGAGAAAGAACTGTACATAGTAGGTACGGCGTATGCGAAACTAGGGGAAGTCGAGCCGAGTCGTGGGCGGTTTATCATATTTGAAATTCACGAAGAGAAGATAATTGAAGTATCCAACAGATATGTAGATGGTGCGGTGTATTCTGTGAAACGATTTGAGAATGATGTTGGGAATTACATAGCCGCGACGATTCAGAAGAAGGTAGTAGTTTACCAAATTGAGAGGAAAATAGTTGATGGGAAGTTTGCGGTTACTATTGAAGAGAAAGGAGGAGCGAATGTGAAATTGATAGGGCTATTTGTGAAGACATTGGGGCATGAGATATTAGTTGGTGATTTAATGAAGTCAATTTCTGTGTTTAAATTTGACGAGAAAGCGACGCGGAATGCCGTAGTTGAGACGTGTCGAGACTTCTATGCGAGTTACACCACTGCCGTAGAATTTATGGACGAGCACTGTTTTATGAGTAGTGATTCCCAAGGGAATTTGTTGGTGTTTACAGAGAACACGACAACGACGAATGAGAACGAGAAGTTCAAATTACAGAATGAAGCGCATATTCATGTGGGGGAATGCATTAATGTGATGTGCAAAGGATCGATTGCCGTGATGAATAATGCGATGTGGGAGACACAGAAGAAGTGTATGTTGTTTGGTGGGATTTGTGGGAGTATTGGAGGGATCACTGAAATCAATTTGGAGACGTACAAAAAACTCTTTGCACTTGAAAGTGAGATGCTGAGGGAGATGAAAGGAGTCATCGAGTGCGAGTCGTTTGGGCAATGGAAAATGGTATTTGATGATTGGAAAAGGATGGAAGCCCAGAATGTTATCGATGGGAATGTCGTGGAGTTGTTCTTAGATCTGCCTAAAGAGTCGTTTGTTTTTTTATTGGTGTCAAATTGAACAATGGATTGTATTTGAATGGCTTTCACAAGTAGTCAAAAGCACATCGCGGAAAAAATTGGGTATGCAGGAGAAGAACTTGTCACTGTGTTGGAAAGTATGAACACTATCTTTCATTGATTTTTCAATT
The DNA here is from genome assembly GCF_000330505.1 of Entamoeba invadens IP1. Lineage (NCBI taxonomy): Eukaryota > Evosea > Mastigamoebida > Endamoebidae > Entamoeba > Entamoeba invadens. The sequence continues at coordinate 65,598 of NW_004443615.1, read as the reverse complement.
GAGTATTGACCTATTTAAATAGTTCAATGAATAGATCTCAAAATAGAATGATAAGTATTATAAATATAATAAGAATGGTATTTTGATAAAAGTTAAATGGATATTTTTACTAATACTAATAGAATAAAATCCAAAAACAAAAACAAGTGTTAAAAAATTAAAGAAGGTTGTGAGGAGAGTCAACATCGTCAGGAATGGTGACTATCTGATCTTGAACTGGTTGTTGAGGAACATCGACTGGGGCAAGTGGTGTCGTTTCGAATTGCGGTGGATTTTCAACGACGATTTCTTTTGTATCATTCTCTTCTTTTGTTTCGTTCTGCTCCTTCTCACATTCAATTTTTTCTAAATCCTTCAAATTCTTTCTGACGCCAACTTCTTGAGAAACTTCATTTGAAAACTCGTTGATCGATGACGAAACAGCAGTTCTTGCTTTCACGACTGGCTCCGACTGAACTACTTTAGAGATTCCGTTGTCGATTGCTTGTTTCGCCGCTCCGACTCCATTTGATATGCCAAGTGCGTTGTCAATTTCTTTTGCAGTGGTCGATACAGTTTCTGTAATTTTGTACTTTTCATTGATTCCAGACGCATAAGAAACAGCCATAGTTGCTCCGAGCGCCAAGTATTCAGTGATGTGGTATTGTTCGTCGACATTAATTGCCGCATTTTTGACGGCGGCGGCCTTTGCTTTGATGGTGTCTGAGATGTTGTGATCTTTATCGAATTGAACTGCTTTTTGGAAGGAATCACTTGCCAAGATATATCCCTGTGCGATGAGTGACGCTGCAACAGATGCTTTTGTGTGTTCTGCAGGAAGGTCGGGGATTTTTCGCTCGGGTAAAGTGTCTCCTCTAAACACTGTGTCGTGGGTAGTGGATTGAGTCAATTGCGTTGGAGCAATTTCTATTCTCTTTGCCTCAAGAAGAGCACCAGTCATAAGTTCTGCCGTCTTAACAGACTCTTCAGAATCAAAGACAATTATTGCTTGTTGTGTCTCTTCATCGACCTTCGAAAGACGAACCTCAACAACCTTCCCCGTGAATGAGAAGAATGATGTCAGTGTTTCCACTGTCACATTTTTGTCAATGTTTGTCACCAAGACGTTAAATGTTTTTTGTTCGGTTGCCATTCAATTTGTATTTCCCAGTTTTTTCTCCACTTAACTTCATCGTCTTTCTTTCTTTTCGGTTTGGTTCGTCATTTCTGGGGTCTCTTAATTGTATTATTATTTTTAATTATTATTTTGATAAAAATTAATACATTTTTCATCAATTCAAGGGATTGTTATCATTGATTTGATGAGATTGAAATGAAAAGCACTTTTTTCTTTGTGTTTTCTTTTTTTTTAATAAATTGAAATTTTTAGGTATTGATTTGTAAAAAGGTAAGTCAATGTCATATCTGCCGATTTATCATTTCTAAACTTCATAACAATCCTTTAAGTAGCTTTAGTTCCTCTTATGTAATAAACTAATTGTATAATATAATATAATTATATTGTTTACAAGCCTTAAATTAGCTTTTTCAATTCTATAGTTTTAAACTAATGAATTGTAAATTGCCAAAGATATTTGACTTTTAAAATAATTTCAAGTTCTTTTTATTTAATAGATTGTAATGTTCAAATTTTAACAAAATTATTTTTATAATTAATATATTAATGTTAAAATTATTATTTTTTTTTCAAAAAAAATCAATTGATTTTTTTAATTATCAAATAAAAAATTATATTTGAATAATAAATATAATTAATAATTTTAGTTCAAATCACCACTCCCAAATTTCAATTGACAATTTTTATAGTTTTTCAATTAGTATTTTTTCTATAATAGATTTGATTGTTTAATAGTATACTATATTATATTTATTTTATATTACATAATATCATATTTATACTATATTAATAATAAATTTGTTATTATACAATTAATAATAAATAAACTATATTATACCATATTTTTATAGATTTACTATATAAACTAAACAGTAACTATTTTAAAAACATTTAAAATTGTTCGAGCACTTCTTTAGCTTGAGTGACTGTATAACGCATATAAGGGTCTTGTACCCAACACCTTTCGATGAGGTTGTAATATTTCTCATCGAGTCCACAAGGTTTTTCCATTCTTTTTCCTTGAGTCACGAAATCAGCGATACACCATGGATATTCAAAAGATTTGATTGGGTACGCTTCTTCCCATGAGAGGCATTCATACATAGTAATAGCAAAGGAGAACACATCTGCGGGTTTCTTATATTTTCTTTGGTTCAAGACTTCAGGAGCCATATAAATAGGAGTCCCGACGCCTTTAGTGAAGGTCATATTAGTCATCAACATGTTGATATTACGACTTGAACCAAAATCAGTCAATTTTCCATTGACTGCCATGCCTTCATCCAATGATACTATTAATATATTATCTGGTTTAATATCTCGATGTAAGATCCCATTGTTGTGTAAATACTCTATCCCCTTTGCAGCATCTAACATCAATTTAGTACGCATAATAAAGATTATAGGAGTATCCCGTCGATGTTTCATGATATCTTGAAGTGATCCAAATTGTGCGTATTCAAGGACCATACATATTTTACTTGGTATAAAAACAGCGCCGTAGAAATGAATGATATAATCACTCCGAAATTTGTCTAACATGTCGACTTCATTCTCAAACCCATCAATTTCCCCCGGTGTGTTTAACACAAATTTCACTTTCTTAACTGCTACAATCGTGTTACGATATTTCCCTATATAAACAACACCAAAGCCACCTTCCCCAATTTTGGTCTCTTCTATTATTTCATGTGGATTCAGTCGTGTAGATAAGACAGTGTCTGCTGTCACTACCAACTTATTCACAACATCTTCAATGGCATTTTTCACTCTTCGAGAAACTACTACAATCTCCTTCTTAATGTTACACGTGCATTTCGGTCGAAATATAACATGAAATTCACAGGCTTCCTTTGTGTGTAAAACAACATCAGACGGCTCGACTCGAAGAGTATACAATTCATCCTCTTCACTCGTCGTGATGTGCACATTCACATGACTCTTCTCAGTATTCCCAATAGAAAAGGACCCACATATCTCCTCGTCTATGCGGATCTCTGCGCTATAATCGTTCATATTCAATATATCACGACTGATACAAAGTCCCCCATTAAGATTATAATATTTCTCGGTATGAGGTCGCATGGTAAAGATACGAGACGCTTTCCTCACACGATATGTGTGGAGGCGTGACGTAATCACCTTGGTTAGACTTAAGGTCAAGAATACTATAGTTATTAGTATTATAATTAATAAAAGAACTATAATGAAAGTCAACCACCATGGCAGATGTTTCTTACATTCGAGACCAGTGTCTGATGGAGTGTAACCAAAGGAACATTTTGCACATTTAAAGGAGGACACTTCGATACACTTCTCTACACTACTCATAGTTGTACAATTGTTATTTAAGAGAATCAAATTTGAATCGTTTTTACATGAAGTGCATGCGGATGTGGAGAAGCACGTGTTACAGAAATCACTACATTGAGAACACTGATTTTCCTTATATAAGAAATACCCATCCGAGCATTGAGTACACCCATTTGCAGTGACTTCATAGGAACACCCATAAAGTGTATTTCGTGGTAAACAATCATTGTCTGCTGTCTTATAATTAGTCACATTACATGTCAGGCATTGGTCTTTGCCATTACACGTCCCACATTTGATGTCACATTTTTTACAATCAAGTCCTTCACGGTAATACCCCCCTTTACATTCATAACACCCATCACCTGTGACGGAGATCTTGTTGCACTTGGCTTGCAATTCGGCATTTGGATAGCATCGATAGTCGCTTTTGTAACTTCCTTCAGAACACGTCAGACAGAGGCTATCACGAGTGGAGTCTGTACTATCACTTTCATTTGTAAGAGACGAAGAAGTGCACGTTGAGCATGCAGAGTCACAATTTAAACATGTTGTACCATTGTAATAATACCCTTCGATGCATCGAAGACACTCTGATGATGTCTTCACTAAACAATTCTCAATTTTTGTTGTCTCACATTTTGCGTTGGACAGAGTTAAAGTGTTATTGTCACATTCAACACATTTTGCATTGACTATGATGTCACAGTGGAGTATCGAGTCAGTGTACAGTCCATTCTCATCACGAATAGTATTAAAAGAGTCATCCACTGCTTTCTTGCACTTTCCAGAAGACGTTATGATATATCCCGATTGACACTTTTCACACGTTGTTATTGTACATCGCTCACAATTTTGAATGAAAGTGGTACAGAGAACACACGACGTGCCATTTGTGATGTACCCCGATACACAGGAAACTATATAATAGTTACTTTTACTATAACTATTAGAATCTGTTTCTTTACACTTTCCATTGATATTCAGAGTGTTCACCAATGGAGAACATAACACGCAAAGGTCATTTGTGTCTGTTGTATATTTGAAAGCCGTCTTAGTTGAGACTTGTGAGGAGTAATTCTTCTGTTGACAGTGGTCATATGGGATTTTACACCCCCCGTTCTCGAGGGTATACCCATCTTCACACTTCAAACACTTCTCATTGGAAGACAAACACTTCTCCTCTTTAATAGAACAACAGTTGTTGTTTGTTAAAATGTAATTTGGGATACAGCGGATACACGAGTTGGAGGAAACAGTGCGACATAACAGACAATAGGTGTCCATACAGGAAGTACACTTCCCTAAAGTTGAATCAAAAGTGCCATTCTCACACTGCGAATATAAGATATTACACTTGAAGGTACCGTTATATGAATACGCTGCATAACAATTTGTATCTGGAATTTTAAATCCACTGTCAGATGTAATCAAGACATTGGCGAGTGTTGTATAGCAATTCACTAGTGACAAAATGTGAGTTAAATGGATGTGAATATTTTGTATTAAATCAAGACATACTCCATAATATCCAAAGACACAAGTGTTATCAATAGCTTGTAGAGGAGTCGTACTATTCTTTGAATATTCAAACTTGAGTTCGAGGTTATCAAGTATCGGTGTTATATAATATGAGTTCTGTGCCATGTTAACACAATAACTTTCACTGAACGTTGGCGTTTGGAGGTTGTCATTAGTTAAGTGGCAATAGATCTCCTGACTCTTCCCATATCTTAAAAGTAATTTATTTTGAAGGAAATAAAGCCCACAACTTGTGGTGAGACTTTCTTCTGCTGTAATGGCGGTATTTGAAACTCCGAAGTCGAATTGTGTGAGTGAAGAAATGATTAAAGCGACTATAGAAATGGTTGATAACTTAAATAAAGGCATATCAGATAAATGACGATTCTCGACCTCTATTGTACAACTTGTGAAGATCCCAATTTGAGTCTCAAAAGTACTCTTTCCTGTGATCTGAAGGACACTATTCACACATATAAAGGTTTGTGCATTCACACTGGTATGTACATGTGGACTTGTGAGGATCAAAGTACTCCCAGACACTTGAATCACTTGACTTTGAATCGTTGCATAATCATTCAACGTGATCCGCCCACCATTAGTCACTTGTATATTGTTCTTCCCTTCCATGTGGGAGGTATCATATAACTCCACTACTCCACTGGAATCAACAGTTATGTCTGTTTCTGAGAGTAATTGACTGTGTCCATACATCATTAATTCCCCTGTTATTTTTACTACGTTTGGTATTCTCATAATGGAATTGTTATACATTTTCATATGCCCGTCTTGACTTATTTTACATATATAAACGTAGGCACTGGAGTTATCACTCATTATAATAGAACTATTACTATGGATTTCAAAGGTGTCTGTTGTTTTTAAATAACTCGTATCATATAGTTTGATATTAGAATTGGTATAGATTGTTAATAACACATTGATGAAGCTCGCGTTTTGGTGGAGATATAAATTTGATCCCCAAATGATCATGGTATTGCACCCAATTGTCATTTTTGTGTCGTTTTGTAAAAATACATTTGTTGAGTTTTGGATCATTAAAATCACTACCGTTGTAATTACCGAATTATCTTGGATCTTACTCTTCGAATTGACACATAAAATGATTTGATTTGCGATAACTGTGGCATTCCCAATAATTTCCATTTCAGACGCAGTATCTAATTTTAAACAAGAACCACATGACATACTAGAAGAGAGTTGCAAAAACGAATTAGACGTAAATAAACACTGTAATTTGCACACAAAATTGCTTTTATCTTTGACATTGAGTTTTGATGTATAGAATTGGCCCGAAGATTGTGTAGAGAGAGAACTCGTCTCGTTGGTTTCGACCAATGAATCATAGACATTTAATAAATTTATTAATTCTACTTTAGTACTTTGGGAAAGTAAAAGAATACTAGAAGTTGTTAAAGTTATATTATTGAACTTCCCTTGAGAGTTGTTACTCAGAAGAATTGATGAGTTGTCAAAAGTAAAATTAGAAGCTATTTGAATAATATTTGAATTAGTTATATTAATAGTACTTTGGTTACTCAAAAAGAGTGATCCCGTCACATTGCATATCGAATTGTCTTTCATAACAAAACTACTTTTATTTTCAAAATACAGATTACCAACTACGTTATAAGTATCTAGCTGCATATTTAATGTACTATAAGATAAAGTAGTTGTCGTCATTTGAAATGATACATTATCGAGAAGAGTTATAATACTGTTATACATTTGTAATACTTCACTTTTGAGTACCGAATCTTTGACTATTAGTTTTGAATCCATTAAAGTTATGTTGAGACATTCACATTTTGTGGATTGAAGTGTATAATCTCCAGTAAATGAATCTGGGCACTCTGAACCTTTAGATATACTGAATATGAAAAAAAGAAACAAAGTAAAACTAAAATGGCCTACCATCACTTTAGCTGTTCGTTTTGGTAAATTAGAAGTTCAACACCTTTCAGCTCTGAATTAAAGAAATGCCATCAACCCCCACCACAATATGTTGTTTTTCTTGGCTTCTTTCTTCAAAGTCACACAATTTTGGAAATCCACTCTCAACAATCCAAAACTATAACAAACATGTTTAATAATTGTTTTATTATAAATATATAGTTTTAATTCTATGTGGAACACTTATTTATAAAAAGATTTTGTTATTTCAAATTTTCATATACTTCGACCAGAATAATGATATATAATATAAATATAATATTATAATATTATAGTAGTTCATTTTTTTTTTAAAATGCAATTAATTATTAGTAACTCCTCGCTCAATCTCGCAAGAGGTAATTTGTGAATGAAATCTCGGCTTTCTCTTTATTTATATTTAATTTCGTTTATAACAGCTTTAAACGTTTATGAATTTGTAAAGTGACTGCGAAACGAAATGATGATATTTATCTCCTTAACGTTTGAATTTACTAAAATATTATATATATTTAATTATTAATTCTATTTTTTTAATAAATAAAGATTAATAATTTAATAATTAGTTTTGAAGTTAGTAATATAAAATTAATGGATAAAGAAATTAATTCACTTTCAAATTGCTTTTTTATAATCGTAAGTACTATAAGTAACTTTTTGTTTAACAAAATAATTTCGAAGGAGATTTAAACCAAATATAAACAATTTTTTTTTGTTTTTCTAAAATTAAAAAAATAACAAAACGTATAAGTTAAAATATTTTTAATTTATTATTAAAAATACTATTGAAAAACTTAGTCTTGAATCACCCATTTAAATTAATGGAAATAAATTTTTTATTAATTTTTAATTGTTGAATTTGTTATTTTTTTAAATGATATGTACAATTGATTGTAAAAAGGTATTAATTGGTTTAATATTTTTTATTAATTATTTAGGGCATGACACTGGATTGGCGTTTTTTAGTGGATTGGTGTATAAAAGGGAAAAATAGACTGAAATATCGGGCACCAAAAAAATGAAAAAAAAATAAAATTTTGAAAAATAAAAGATCGATTTTGCCAAAAAGACTCTTATCCAAATAATATCCATTCTCTTTCACGGAGAAGATTAATGATAAACGTGTTTAGGTAATTATTGCCAAGACCGAAACATTTAAAAAAATTCGTAAAAAATAGTATTGTTTTCTCGTTTTTAAACACAAATCAGTTCTTTTTATTTTTCGGGGTAATTTTTTGTTTTGTTTTTTATAGTTTTATGTTGGTAGCTGAATTAAAAGTATACTTGGAATATCGGAATACATTTTGTAGATCATAGTGTAAATTACTCGTCATTACTATGTATCATTAACAAGATCATTTATCTGATACCGTTATAAAAACCAATTTAAAAAACAGTTTTGTTTTGATATTTTTAATATGTTATTTAACGAGTAGTTTTTCAAATAATGAGCAGATAATAACGAACAAATTTTATTGAAATCAATGTATTCATTCAAGTAAAAAATTAACGTTATTGTTTATAAAATAGCGTGTAAATTAAAAAAATTGTTAAATTAAAAAAATAATGTTTATAAAAGTATAATTATTAACATATCAAATGAAAAAAAATGTTGTTGTTATGTGGCAGATTACACCATTTGGCGATATTATTTTTCTTATAAAAGAATTTTTATTATTTGGAAATAAATGCTTTTTTTTAATGACAAAATTGACTTTTTTTTACTAAAAATTATTTGTATCCAGCAAAAAAGCGTGTATCCACTGGATGGACGCTTATCCAGTGGATAGACGTCCATCCATTAGTATGCCCTTATTTGTAACAAAAAATCGATTGTCACAATTTATATAAAAAATAATATCTTTTTTTTTAAATTATTAAAAATTTTTATTGTTTTTTTAAAAAAAGTAAAATGAAATTGCATTGAAAATAAAAGTTGTTTTTATTGAATTTTGAATTGATTGTTTAAATTTTATTTAAAAAATATTATTTAATTGGCTTTTGTTGTTATTATAATTTAATTATTATATAAACTAATAACAATAAACCCCAATTTAATTCTTTTCTTAAAAAATTGGTAATTCGAAATAGCAAAATTAATACACAAAAAAACTTAGACAATGAGAAAGATAAATAATTATCTTTCTCATTAGAATTATTTAATAAAATGTTAAAGAATGAACTCTAAAAAATAAAAAATTTGTTTTGGACAGAACGTTTTCACAACCGAAATGGACAGAATTTATTCAATGCATTTGACTGATTTACATTGATTCCAATTTATAAAAGTCTCCATTCTCGATGAGTTTAATAACATCCGCCGCTCCAATGAGCACCTTTTTGTCAACTTCCTTTCGCAAAAAGCACTTTATCTCGTCTTTAATTCCAAAAATTGTTTTGAGGTCCTTCACGATTTGTGCACCAGTTGTACCCGGAGTGACGTCGAAGGTCTCGACCCTTCGGTTGTATTTAACATGCATCATTTTGCATCCTTCAGGTGGATTATGGAATTTGGTTTGTTGACCTTCCTCTGCAAAGGCTCTTGTGGACATAGATGTTGCTTTTGACCTTTGTGGCTTTGCAACTGCTTCAAGGCCATTCTGGCTACAAAAGTATTTGCAACTTTTCAAGTGCTTTCTGAGGTTTTCGGGCTTGTTTTTAATCTTCATAACGCGAGAGAGGTCTCCCTTTTGGTGTGCGTCTGTGCAGCTTTTGCAGTGCATGTATTCTGTACCGTTGGTGATACCAACAGAGTCGAAGTACTTCGTCATGTCTGATTTTTGGGGAACGATCTTCTCAAAGTCCTTGTTCGTATCTTTTGTGGCTTCTTGGTTTGTATCTTCTTCCGATGACGACAACGATAATGTTTCTTGTGATAGTTCGCTCATCTCTTGACTTTAAAGTTCCTTTTTCTCTTTTTGTCACGATGAGCAACAAACCTGTTTTTCCTCCTGCTTTCGACGGTCAAATGTAGTGCTGTTCCACCAGCGCAATCACAGGAAATGAGGTGTTTGCCGTTTTGGTATTTTTGCTATATTAATAGTATCCTTATTAGTTCTTTCTAGCATCGCCAAATTTCTCATTTCAACATCACATAATTGCTGAACAACCCGTTTAAAACTATTTCACACTGGACAGTTCCTCCACTTTTTAACTTTTTCAACGGAATACAATTCAATTACCATACTAATAGTTTTGCGTCTTATTTATAGGATTCACTCCCATTTCAATTCCCTTTTTTCACCAACAATACAAACTAATAAAGTATAATACAAATATAAATAGAGTATGGTTGTATTTTGAACTAATAACAAATGATATAAGTATTATAAAATAAACTAAAATCAAAATTTTGGTTAAAACGCACCAGCCTGTTTTCTGAGCTCAGTGAGTTTGTTCATGAATTTCTTCTTCAAGTTCATTCTCTTCAATTTAAAGGAAGGAGTAATCAAATCATTTTCTGTTGAGAATTCCTCGTCGACGAAGTATACGTTTCGAATGAGTTCGTAGCCAGGTACCTTCATTTCCTTCATGAATGCGTGGATCTTTTCCAAGAGCCGATCTTTGAATTCCCCATTGATCAACTGACATATCTCTTTATTGTCTTTGACATCTTTGCCTTCTTGTTTCAACCAATTTTGGACATTCCTGAAATTGGGTACGATGACACCGACGATGAAAGAGTCTGTGCTCTCTCCATAGATGAAACTCTGGCCGACGAACTCACACGCGTCATATTTCCCTTCGAGTGGTTCGACCGCGATATATTCTCCTTGCGACAATTTGAATAAGTTCTTTTTACGATCGATGATAGTCACTGCACCATCTTTAGCAACACTCCCGATATCCCCCGTCTTGAAATACCCGTCTTCAGTGAATGCGTTTTCCGTCTCGGTGGGGTTGTGGAAATACCCTTTGAAAATGGGACCACCTTTCAACTCAACTTCACCACATGGAATCACCGAATCAATAAAATACTCCATTTCAGGAACACTAGTGAGACGAAGAGATACTCTGTCACACGGAGAACCACAAGAAATAACATTTGGGTCGTTCATATTTGGTAAACAGGACGTGCACCCACCACACGATTCGGTTAATCCATATGATTGCATGATGTGAGCACCAGTGCAGACACGAAGCCACTCGAATAACGCTGGTGTTATGGGAGCACCACCATTGAATATGAACCGAAGTTTCCCACCAAAGCCATCGCGTACTTTGGAGAAGATAAAGTCGAAGTTCAAGTAATTGTAGTTGCCATTGACTAATGATTCACGTTTGAAGTAATAGGCGACATTGAATAAAGTCTGCGCCAAACACCCCATTTCATTGAATTTGTGATTGAATGTGTCATAAATACGTTGGAGGACACGAGGAACAACAGCTAGGTATGTTGGTTTACAGTGGAACAAGTCGTCCGAAAGTGATGCTATGCCACCAGATATGAACCCAACACGTCCACCGCCAAACATAAATCCTCTATTAATGAGTACCACGTCATTCACGTTGAATCCAAAGAACAAACTGACTCGTCTGTTGTTCCAATATATGAGCGCAAGGTAAATAACTGAAAATTGTTTCATTTCTACTCGGCGATTGTGTGAATATATTACATTCATTAATGCTAGTAATCCCATGTGCAAAGGTTCTACTTGTTACTTTTATTAAATATATAATATATTATACTATATATTATAATTTATTATACTATATATATTAAACTATATAGTATAATTCATTCATCTTCAAATGGACGAAATGAAATCAACAAACGAGAAGGTGTGCATCACACCTTTTGGTTTTCCAGACGTTCCTGAAGTAAAAATACACAAAGCTAAATCGTCCATATTAGGTCTTTCTGCGTCGCAGTGAAGACTTCTTCCTTCATTCAACAAATCTTCGAAATAGACGGAATTATTTGGAACTTCGACGCCATCGACCTTTTCATGATCGAAGATAATGAATTGGATGAAATTCTTTCTTTTCTCCAATCCGGCAACAGTCTTATCGAGTGAACACACGACGTGTTTGATTTGCATCAAATCGACGATGTAGTCTATTGCTTGTTCTCCAAGTGTTGCGTAGAGTGGCACGGGGATGATCCCATATTTCTGCGCTGCGAATTGTGAGACATACCACTCGTACCGGTTTCGACTGATAAATCCCAACGAGTCCCCTTTCTTCAGTTTCAATGTGTGGATAAGGGTCGCCGCAAACGCATCGACCAATTCAAGGACTTCTTTGTTCTTCACCCAGATGTATTCCCCTATTCCATGCCCACCTTTCCGTACTCGATATCCAAAGAACTCATCGTCCGGATGGGAATCGCAACGACGTTTAATAGAGTCATAAGTGGTATGGGAACGAATGAAGTTGTTGGTGTCTTGGTCCCCCCACCCACTCATTGCATTTTGGACTTTGAAGTAATAATGCCCGTCTTTAATCTCTCCACGTTCCATCACAGCAATCTGTATTTTTTGAGAGGTCACTCTTTTTATTTGTAAGTATAGTTCGTGTGTTACTTTGTTTTATTATAACTTTAAGTTAAAATGGTTCAAAGGAATAACACGAGTTATTAGATCTTCTATCATTTTGAAAAAACAAAGTTCGATGTGTTTTTGGTGTTTTTTGGGTTGTTATTCCATGAGAAAATTAATTTGGTGATTAAAGAAAAATTTTGGTGTTAATAATCGAAAATGAACAGTTTACAATATGATCGATTCTATTATTCTGATATTTCGTCGTTTTTAAATGAAATAGTGGGATTATGAGAAAAATTCATCATCAATAAGTTATTTGTGTTTTGAGATGATTAACACATTTCAAATTAAAAGTAACTCTACTGACTATTTCAATTTAAAAAGAAACCATAAACAATAGATTGCCTTTAGTAAAAATAATACAAAAAAAAATATAATAGTTTATTAATAATTATATTATACAATGTTATTGTTTTTTATGTAAGTAATTAAAAGAATAGTATTTCAATAACTTTTTTATTTATTTTATAGTAACAAAGTTCCACTAAAAAGTTGGTATAAGAAATAAACTATATATTACCATAAAGTAATAATACACTTCAATGAAAGAGAATTCAAATAGTAAATTTATCATTAAACTATAATATAGTAAAAGAAAAAGACACACACCAATCAAATCAATGTAACTCGTTGAGCTTATCGTGCCTTCGCTTCATCTCCTCCAACTTTGCTCTGAGCTCAGTCACTTGTCTTCCTATTCCGACGATAATTTCCTGTTCCTCGAAGAGTAAGTTAGTGACATTTTTAGTCGTTTCTTCATCGAAAATATTTGGAGCGACAGGGGTTTGGATCTCTTTAACGACGCCAAGGAGTTGTGTAAGTTTCTTCTCGACATCACAATTTTCGACCTTCTGAAGCAAATCTTTGAACCTATCAAGAGTTTGTTCATCACATACACCGACCGATGTTAATACCGTTAATATCTTCTCGTCGAGTTTATTTGCACGTTCTTTGACTTCTTCGACGCGCTCGGTGACTTCGTCTTGAATTGCGGAGAGCGCCTCTTGCATCTCTTTTTGAATGCCTTCAACCTCTTTGACTAATTCTTCCTGTCGATTCGTTTGGAACGTCGACCGCATCTCTAAACCCTTAAAAAAACTCACTTCTATCTGACACTTCCCCGGCTCACCAATGGGTTTCATATACTTCTCTATATCATTGGGTTGTGGCGTAGTCCCGTACATCGATAATCCATAAGATGGCGTTTGTGACACCAATGAGTTACTAAAGAGATTGTTTGTACTACCTATTGTTTGCGAAATGCCATTCGTTGATGTCGGAGGGTTCGCGGCTATATATTGTTCCATGAAACGACGCTCAGAGTCGTTGTCAGAAACAACTATTTTACATTTAAATGGGGTGATCTGTGAATTCGTGTAAGCCGCTATTAATTGATTTAAATCAAGAACAGTGGGATGCTTTGCCATTGTTTACTTGTCTTTTTTTCAGTTGTTCTTTTTCTTCGTTCTGGTATATTTTTCAAAACCATTGTTAAAGTTATTTTTACTATATAGTATAGTTTATCAATTTTTAGATAGGAAATTATTATTATTACTATTTTTAATAACAAAAATATTTATTTATTTAATTTAATTTGTTCTTAATTATATTATAGTTAATTTATACTTAAATAATCAATTTTTTAATTATTACTAATAATTTATTATATATTAATATATTATTTTAACTATTATATATATATAAATTAATTATAAAATATAGATATTACTTGTTGTATATTATAATAAATATTATAATAATATTAATAAAATATTTTTCAAATTTAATACAGTTTTTGACAAAAAATCTGAGTGAAAATGCCAACATTTATGTTTTTTGGTTTTAAATATTATAATATATAGTATAATTAATTATATTATATAATATGTGTATATTTTTTTTAAAAAAACAAAAACAAAGTTGATCTTTGAACATAACAATCAACTATTTCTTGTTTTCTTCGTTCAATTTTTAATTATGAAAAATTAAATTAATTTTTTAGTAATTAATCCTGATTATTTTTATGAAAAAAAAACAAAATTATAATTAATTGTTTTATGTTGGTTTGTTTAATGAAAATTTTTATAACATTTTGTTTATTAATATTTATGGAATTATGCTTTAAATTCCTGTATAAATATGATAAAATATTATTGTAATACTAATAGTTATTTATTTTGAAAAAAAATTGGCATTATAATAGTTAAATAATTAAATTATAAGAAAGTCCAGTTTTTATATAAAAACAATAGTAAAATTATAGTATTTAAATAATACAGAATAAAAGTGTTTGTGTGAATAATAAGAATGCAAGGGGACAAAATACTATAAATAGATTTTTACCACAATGTAATTTTTGAAATACAATAGAAAGTATTTTAGAATTGTTTCTGAAACTTAAATTTCATGAAGGGTGTTGTGCTTCTTTGCTTGATCGTTGTTACACATTCACTTTCATGTTATAACAACCAAGATAATTCAATTACGTTGAGTGAACAAAATTCATGTTATAATGATATGAACGGACATGTTATATATAACAAACAAATAGAAACAGTAGAAGATGTGAATCAGTATACTTTAACTATGATAAAGTTTAACAGTCCACTAACAATCAATTTTAAATCGGATGTTCCATTTTTAATCAATTTCGATAACAGTTGTACAACTGACAATTATCTGTTTAATATAAATGCAAAGAATGCATTTTCTGTTTACGATTTTGCGAATCCTCACACACTTCCTATGACATACTCTTTTCAACTTGAGAGTGAAAATTTTGGTGTTTTTCGACTTCTTCCAAATCATCAAACAACTGTTATTGGAACAGAAAAGTTTAACATGTCACTTGGACTCAATCTTTCATTAACACGAGACATTACTTTTTCAAGTGGATCATTTTTATTATATATTTATGACAGTGCAAGTATAGGGTATCAATTCACTACAAAAATCACTACTATATATGATTACACCTTCCAAAAACCAAAACAAATCATGTGCAAAAGAGGGTTTTTAACTCGTTTTGGGTATAATGAAAAGAAGTCTGTTGAAGAAGACTGCTCGTGTAAGTTATCATTAGATAAGGTGAATTGGAACTATCCCGATTGTGAATTGTATTTAAATTATTTTGACATCTATTTAAAATGTACATTTGAAGTCATAAATAATTATGAAGTAAATACACTTATTTTTAATGAATGTCTCGAAGGTGAGATTCCAACAGTCACAATTAAAGATAACAAAGTACTTTCGGTCAAACAATTGGGATGGTTGAACTACAAATATGGCATTTATTTTAATGGGACAGGTACTTTCAATTTTGAGGAAGTAAGTGGAAACTCCTTTTTTATATTTGAAACCATCAACTCGGTTATAAACTTAAAAAAATTTGTCGATAATGAACCTTTAAACGATTTTATTATCGTAACTAATCAAGAAATTACTGGTGACATAGTTAGTAAAATAACTAAATATTGTGAAGGTAAATTCAAGAGATATTTTGCTTTGGGTGTCAATAGTTTAACACCGTGTCAGTGTAAATACAATTCATCAATTGGAGATATTTACGACAGATACGATTGTCTTGTTGATTCTGCATATAGAGATTTGGTTATTCCTTTTAGTTATACACAAACAATGAAGTCGAACACAAGATGGAGAAGTATTAATTTACAATATGACTTTATTATTAAAGGGACGGGTTCATTGGCTGCAAAAGAAATGGAAATAACACATTCAGGAAGTTTTGAAATACCAATTACACTCGACAAAATTAAAGTTCCAGATAATGATAAAGTTGTTATATTTGATACAATAAATACCAATGTAGTTATTGAAACTCTTATTACTAACAATGCATTGTTTATAGCCAAAAGCAAACCAACAGTTGAAAGTGGTGTATTGGCAGCACAATGTGGTGGGTATTACCGATATTACAATGGAGATAATCCAATGTGTGATTGTATCTATGAAAACGAAAGGTTTTACAAGAGAGATTGTTACGAAGTATCTTACATCAAAAAGGAATACATTTATAACTTGATAACTTCTACTTACACAAATCCAAATTTAGCAACGTATTTCGCCAATTTGTCAACAAAAAGTGCAAGTATGAACATTGGTGGGTTAGGAGAGCTCATGATTAAAACGTGTGATTTTAAAGGAATAACAGTTGATATCACAATTCCATTAAGTTGTGAAAAAATGTATGTGACTGAAACAACTAAAATGAACTCTAAAGAAAAAGTTACTATCACTAAACTACTTCTTTCAAATACAAAACATATAAACAAAGGAACTATCATTACTATGAGTAATTATAAATTACTTACAATTACTAGTGCAGAAGGTGATGAATGTTTTGATGTCATTTCTTCGAGTGAAGAATTGCCTGACTCACTTTTGGAGGAACAAAAGTTTTCTTTTTTAGCTAATAAACATCTTTTAAGGTATTGTCCTCAAGAACAAATGAATGATATTGTTATTTGTAACATGACTGGCACAGAATTTTTAAAAGGTGATTCATTCACAGAAATATATTGTCCATGCTTCACCGCAAATTGTTTAATTTATATGAGAAATGAAAAAATAGACTTAACTGGTGTTGATACTTCATATGTAAACACTTTTGTATTGGAAAACGATAACAAAAATGTCACTCTGGATATTGAAATGTATTTGTATGTATTGGAGATAAGAGGAAATAATATGAAAATTGATATCAACTCAGTACAACTTGACGAAATTATGGAAATAAATATTACAGGAAATAACACGCAAATCGTTATTAATTCTGAACAACCAAATGAAGATTCTCTTATTCAAAAAATTTTCACAACTGGAAACCAAAACTTGATTACAATAAACACTATATTAACAATCGATACAATGACACCATCACAATCAACTACAATTGTAAGTGGCGATTTTTCTATTGCAATTACCGAACTTGCCTTAACAAACCAAGTGATTGTATTTCAAGGAGTTAATATAAAGACATCTGGAAAAATTTCGGTTAATGAATTTGATATTGATGTTTACAAAACTGAAATTGAAAAAACAATTCTTTCCATTCAAACAACTATTAGTCTTTCAAATGTACAAATGAATGAAGTTGAATTAACTGGTAACAACATTGTATTTATATTTGAAAATACATCTTCTGTTATTCATTCAATTGTTTCATCGAAAGATTATTCTCTTATTGCAAACACCATTTGCACAATTGGAACTTTAAGCACCTCACCAACTATTTCTGTTTCTTCACAACTTAATTTACTCTCAACTGATGTGTCAATAAAAGAATTGATCATTAAAACGGGAGGTTCAATATATATACCCATAACAACAAAAACGTTGACTTTGAAGAAGATAACGTTGGTAAGTAGAATAAGTAATATAGAGGTATTTCAAATAGAACCATCAGATACCGAAACACTCTCATTAACTTTGGAAACAAATTATGACATTTCAATTCCAATAGAAACTCCACTTATTATGTTTAAAACACTAAAAAGAAAAATAACAGGAATTACACCAATTTGTAGTAATTACATTGTCATTACTCGGTTCTCTAAAGACGAAAAAACAATTTGTAAAGAACTGAACTTGTATGACCGAACTTGTGTATATGAAGATAATAATTATTATACAGATGGTGATGTCGATTTTAGTTGTCCATGTTCTTCACATGATTCGAATTGTTTGATTCAATTCACTTCATCGGCACAACATTTTGAATTCACTGATTCGTTCAGTCCAACTCTTTTCGAACTCAAGAGCAACACAAAAATAACAAATGTGAATAATAAACAATTTATACTCAAAACGACCACTTCAAGTGTTCAAATTGATGGAACTAACAGTGTAATACAAATTGAAAGTAAAACACTCAACGAAATACAAGTGGATTTCACAAAATATTTTGTGTTTAGTTCAAACACATTGGGATTTTCAAGGAAGAAATTAAGTGGGCGTAAAGGTGTACAACAAACAATTTCATTTGAAGTCGACCAAGGCTGCTTGTTTGAAATTTTCTCGGAGAGTGGGACAAAGTGCTTAAAGTGTAAAGATGGGATGTTTATAATAAATGGGGATTGTCTCCATTCAACGATAGATCATTGTATTTCATCTTCATTTGTAAACGAAAGAGAATTTTGTGAAGTGTGTGAAGTGACTTATTACAGTGATTTTGGAATTTGTAAAAAGTGTCCAGATAATTGTAAGAGATGTACAAGTACCTCTTGTTTGAAATGCGAAGATGGGACAGAAGCGAGAGGAAACGAATGTATTCAAGTCGAAGAATCCACACATTGTGATTTGTACGCAAATCAATTTTGTGTGAAGTGTGACAAATCATTTTACTTTAACTTAAATAGACAAGAATGTATAAAATGCGACGTTTCATGTGGACATTGTTCAACTCAAAGCGAAACCTGTGATATTTGTAATATAGATGAGAGATATACAAGAACTTCAAATGATGTTACAAAATGTACACAAATGACAAGCGCAATAAGTGTAACAAATGATAACGCAATAGAGTGTGGAAATGGATTTTATCTTGATGATGGTATTTGTAAAGAATGTTCTTCAAAATATGAAGGATGCGATTTATGTGATGCACAAGAGTGTTTGTCATGTGCGAATGTTAATCATTTAATTGAAAATAAAAAGAAATGTGTTGAAGATATTAATTGTGTTAATAAATCACATTTCAAATGCATTGAGTGTCAAAATAACTATTTCATTAAAGAAGGTGTATGTGTAAAGTATCCAGATAATTGTAAATATTGTAATGCAATAAAATGTCTTGAATGTGAAAAAGAATTTCATTTGAGTCCAGGAGGTATTTGTCAAAATGTGACAAACGAGTTGTGTTCATATGATTCTCCTTATGGCTGCCAAAGATGTTCTTTTGGTTACTACTTAAATGATTTGATTTGTGACAAATGTGATGAAACATGTAAAAGTTGTGATAAACATGCGGAGGTATGTACACAGTGTGACTCGACAGTGTATTCACTTGAAGATGATAAATGTGTGCCAAAAGAGTCACAGAATTGCACCGCGTTTATACCAAGTGGCAGCGGATGTGCAGTTTGTTACTATGGATATTTCAAAGTGAATGCCACATGTCATAAATGTAGTTTAAATTGTTCTGATTGTATATCAAATGAAAATAACTGTTTTGAGTGTGGACAAGGCTATTACAAATCAACGAAATACAACAAGTGTATATTACTAGGAGATTCTCCTGATTGTACCACAACAAATGAACATGGGTGTACCAAGTGCAATCCACATTTCTATATCAACACAAATAATGAATGCGACCAATGTGGTTTGGATTGTTACAGCTGTCTTTCCAATGAGAAGTGTACAAGTTGTGACGATACCTTTGTTTTAAAAAATCACATGTGCGTGTATTATTTAACAATTGAAAATTGTATTGAATCACTCAACTCAAAGTGCGTAAAATGCAACAAAAATTATAGGGTATCATATTCTGGTGATTATTGTGAGTATGTTCTGAACATTGGATTATATATTGTTCTTCCAATTATTGTGGTATTGATCTTTTTAACACTTGTTGTGATCATTTCGACGTTACTCGTCTTTTCAATTCTCAAAAAAATTGAACGCAAACAACAAGATGAACAAGTGACACGATTTTTAATAACACGTTCGACTATTAAATTTGAAACAGAAGAAAACACCCCTCTTGTTGTTAATAAAAAGGTAATCCCTTTTAGTAGTGAAAATACCGAAGAGATAAAAGTGAATGAAAAAGCAAGAGAACTACTTTGTGTTGGTAATAAAGGGAGGTCTACACTTAAAATGCAATTTACACAACAAGTTAATGAAAAATATGATATTCAAATATATCCACAATTGGTTACTGTGAAGAAGGGAGAGGCTATTGAATTTGAAATCGTTATAAAACCTCTTTGCACATTAAAGAAAGAGGACAAGCTCGTTTTAACATACGCTGATTTGAGAAAGGGAGAAACAAAAAGTATTGTATTTACTCTTGTTATAAACACTTGTTTGTCAACTCGACTTGACCCCGATGAATTGATAGAAGAAAAGAAACTGGGTGAGGGTTCTTTTGGTGTTGTTTTTAAAGGGAAATTTAGAGAAAACGTGGTAGCTATTAAGAAGATGAAAAACAAAACCGATGATGATAAGAAGATGAAGGAGTTTAAGAATGAAGTCGACATGTTAGACAAATTTCGGAGTGATTATATTGTTCACTTCTTTGGTGCTGTCTTTATGCCGAGTAAAATATGTATGGTAACTGAATATGCAAAATATGGATCACTTCAAGACTTGATGAATCAGAAGAAATCGAATGAAATAGACATCGACATGAAAATAAAGTTTATGTTAGATGCTGCAAAGGGGATAGAGTATTTACACAACAATGGGATCTTACATCGAGATATTAAACCAGATAATATATTAATAGTATCATTGGATGAAGGCATGGCAGTCAATGGAAAATTGACTGATTTTGGTTCAAGTCGTAATATCAACATGTTGATGACTAATATGACCTTCACTAAAGGCGTCGGGACACCAAAATATATGGCAGAAGAGGTACTAAATAAAAAGAAGTATAAAAAACCAGCCGATATATTTTCCTTTGCTATTACTATGTACGAATGTATTGGATGGTGTGATGCATATCCACAAGACAAATATAAATATCCATGGAATATCGCTGATCTCATATCTTCTGGTAAACGTCTAGCGAAACCGGACTTTATTGCAGCAAAGTACTTTACAATAATTACACAGTGTTGGTGTGAACGCACCGATTTACGATTAACTGCGTCACAATTAGTTGCTGGCTTTGCCAAGTTGTGCAAAGAACTTAATTGATCTTATTGTTTCTATAAACCTTTCAACCATTTTATGAACTCTTACATGCAATGCATTTTGCACTGAAACGAACAACAAATAATAAAGTGATTATTTACGCATGTGGTTTCTCACTCGAAAAACACGAGATTACAGTTTTTGTTGTGACACGTACATTCCATCGACTTTTTGAAGCCAATAACCTTCTGAGCGTCTTCAATGAGAAGTAAGTGATGAACCCGATTTGTTTCTTAGTATCGACCCAGATGTGTAGGATTCTGCCAAACGCGGAAAACAACTCAGCGGCCTTCATTGTATTGAAAGCGGGTGGTGTATGTGTCACAAAGACTTTATTTAACGAATTAATTTGTTCTTGAATGTCCTTGTCGATTGCGAAATTGAGAGAATTGAAGGGGACGTTAGTCTCCACCGCAAAGAACGTTTCATTAAAGACCCTTCCAAGTAACAAATGTTCTTGTCCCTGATAGACAACTACCGTCGCACAGGAACCAAACCCTTTCACTGTTCGTTTGTGGAATTTGAGGATTTCAACGCCAGTGTCCCGAATTGCATTTTTAGTCTCTTCCAAGCCCCAAGTAGGTGGGATAGTGCAGATCAGTCGAATAGTTTTTAACTCATCGAAAGGAGTAAAAGACGGATAGGACTTCTTAAGAATGCCATTTGGACTCTCCGTTGGTGTCACACTCACATTTTGCATTTGTAAAGAAGGGCTGATTTGTTGCTGTTGTTTTAAATGCTTTGGGACAAAAGCGGGAGTTTGAAGCTGTCTATTAGGTGTCTTACTATAAGCTGAAAGTAAAGGATTTGTCTCTTGTGTATCGTACCTTTGAGGGGTATAGAATTGTTGAGTAGGGTTTGGTATTGCTGGGATAGGGGATACTATTTTAGGGGATTGTGGGTGATTAACAGTACTACCCATCCCTTGGTAAAGACACTGAATCTGCTCATTTTTCTTTTTCATCTGGAAGAGTGGAGTTTTGTCGTCTTTTATGATATACATTCTATATGCACGTACACAAAATTCACATTCAAAATAATCCTTCCCGTTAATATCAGCATAGACTCGTTCCGCATCACTTAAAGAAGAATAGTTGATCATAAGTTTCGAGTATTCTATTTGCTCTGTGGAGGTGAGTTGATAATTACCACCACCTATCTTCTTAATACTCGTGACGGTTCCATAACTTGAAAAGTACTCGGACAGCTCTTTCGAGACAGAATTAAAAGGAACATATACAACTAAACTGTACCCTATCGGCCCTACGTTGACCACTCCTCCAGTATATTCCTTTATAGTACTTTTATAGTTTAATATAGATTCAGTATAGATCTTTGGGACAGTGAGTGATATTCTCCTGTTTGATAATTCCGTAGAGTAAAGAACAGGTATATTGGCAAAGAGTTGGTAAATTGTGTCAGTGGTTGTGTTGGGAAAAATATCTTCTATTGTGACGACTTCGAGTTGTTGTCTAAGACTTTCAGAGAAGTCGGGAAGAAGAGGAAACTGTTGGGAATGTTTCATTACGGTTTTCAAAGAATCACAGGAGATACTAAAATACTCACCACTTTTAGTTAATGTTCTATTTGTATAAGAAATATTCTCCTTTGTGAGAAGTTCAAGTAACGTTGATGTTGATAGAAATGGTGTCTCGGACCGAATTGGTAATAATACATGAATGTCAATCGTTCCACAATTTGTCATCTGGACGTGATTAAAACTCAAAAAATTAAATTTAAAAAATAAATGGGTTAATAGTATAGTATAAGTATAATATAGTTATTTATATTTATTAATTTATCTAACTAAAATCACAAAAATAATAATAATAATTTCGATTAGGCATTACGATTTCTGATACGGCCTCATTAAATCAATAATCAAACCAATAAAAACAACAATAAAAATGTAATTGGTCAAATATAAAAATAATGTTGATGTTTTAATAGGTTGTTTTATTAACAATTTTATTATATTGGTTAATATATGTTATTGTATTTTACTATATTTTAGTTAAAGTTTATAAACTTCATTCTTATTCCAACCCAAATTTTGCTATAATCTAAATTATTTTGTAATTAATGTTTAAAAAAGTTTTTGATTTGACAAAAATACACAAAAAATGTCTAAAAAAATGGGAAATAAGTAATTTTTTTTAATATTTTTTTTATAAAAAAAATGAAACAAGGATTTTAAGTTATTTCCAACGATTTCCCGAAACGACACAGTTTTATTGTTCAAAAATAATATCAAATGAAAATTTATAATAATTATCGATTGTTTTGTGTCATATAAATTATTATCTAGCAAAAAAATAGTAAATTTTGAGAAATTTTTTTAGTTCAAATCCGTTATTATAATTAAATAATTCTTGTAAAATTACTAAATATTCTAATATTATATTTTAATTTTATTTAACTATACATATAGTATATTCTATTTTATTATTAATTTTGTTTAATAGTATTGTTTTGGTTTATTTCTTAAAAAATTGGTAGATAAGAAACCATTAATTATTAATTAATTAATAAAATGTTATACTAACTAATAATATGTATTAAGACTTTGATTGGTGATTATGTGCTTGGTTAAAAGCAGTATCTTCAGTGAATACATCTCTAGCTTTTCTCATTTCATTCTTCGCGTCCATTAACCCGCTTTTAATGTTTGAAACGCCTTTCCAGACTTTAATTTTCTCTGCGAACTCCTTAGACGCCTCGAACTTCTTTCTCTCCTCCAAGTTCTTCTTCTTATTATTGAGAGCGACGGCGTCACTCTTCATTTCCTTCTCAGGGACAAACGACCCGATTTTAGTTGGGAACTTTCCTCTTTCTCTGACCAAGTTGATGACACTTTGGGGGGTAATAGGTCTTCGGTCTTCAAAGCAAATTCTCTTCCCATCGAATCCGGTGTACATCACCATAACTGGGTAAGCCTCACTACACGTTTCAATAGTATTATGTGCCACATCGACAAACGCGATATCAAGATACTTCTCCGCAGAGAGCATATTTGCTGCTGTTTCAAAGTCTTTAATAGCTTCCAAACACTCTTCGCTCGTTGTGTCACACAAGAGTATTACACTATCTAAATACGTGACTTTGTACTCGTCAAATTGCTCCGCGTTAATTCGGCGTAAGATCTTCTGTGCACTTTCATTTAGTGGATTTTCGTTCTTCCTGAACATCCCAATTTCGCCCTTCTTGTACTTTTCGACATACTTCTCGACGTCTTCTAGACTATTGGCTTGACTGAATACAGTCGCCTCTTTACTTTTCATCGACAAAATGGTGACACTTGGAAATGTCTTGAATGGAATGATCTCAAGCGCTTTGGTATCCTTTGTTGTGAGATACGAGACAATGATGTCCTGATACCTTAACGCTATCTTCTCCAGCATCTCTATATCACTTTGGCTTATAACTTCATTGGCATAGACCAGGATATCTCGTTCATTCTGATTGTCTTCTAATACTGACGACGACAATCGCGACACAGCGCGAATCGATTTGGAGCGAATGAGGGAAGATAACTTCTCTGTGGAGTCGTCCATGTTCAAATTGATGACAGGGAAGTTCCCGTTACTGATCAGAAGGCGACTTGCTGGAGAGTTGACATAGAAGAAGTCGATGGAAGACACATTCTTCGATACGGAAACGATCTTGTCAGGTAATGAAGGGCCATAGAAAGCTACAAGAACATCCTTCCGAAGGATCTTTGTCTTCAAAACTTCGTCGGGGAGGGTGACGATGCCCTTCACCGAGTTTCGCACTTCATTCACCAATTCACTTGTGAAGCCGTTGAATCGCTTTGCGATGAAGTCCTTGTACATTATCACTTGCGGAGAATAGACTTTCTCAGACGCACAAATCACTTTCTGTTGTGTGCAGTCGACTTCCATTAAGATGAAGCTTTCAGTGGAAAGTTTCTCTTTGAATGAGTTCAGAATACTTGCAAGCTTCGTGTCGTTATGATGGAAGTAAACAACTACTAAGTAATTGTCTTCTATAGATGGGCCAAAAGTCTCTGGAACACCTTTGATATAACTCTCTGTGGAAATAACACTCAAAAAGAATGTCACAAATAAGACGGAAATCATTGTGGACTGGTTTTAGAGTTTATTTCAAATGAGTTATTTATTGTTATTCAAAAAAGTCGAAGGACTTTGTATAGTTTTTTTTGTAATTTATTTATAGTTTTTATATGGTACATCAAACAAAAGATTGTATCGACTGTGTATTGATTGTGGAATATGGAAATGGATAATCAAGTCTTTTAAAAGTGAATGATAATATATTTGAAACATATTATATTCGACAGTTCAATGTCAGAATTGTAAGTTTACAATATATGAACATAAGCAATAGTGTTATTATATATTATAGTATACCAAATTATAATATATGATACTGATTATTATTAATATTATTAATATTATTAATATTATTATTTGAATATAAACTATAATAAACTATAATAAAATGAAAAACAAATTATTATTCGAATTGTAACAGTGGTCCACCCAGTGATGTCAAATCCTCTTCATTATATTCTTTAAGAAGTCTTCTTCCTTTAATAATTCTATACCTAACAACAGCAAAAATGATGATAGAGAAGACAACAAGAACGAATAGACAACCAAATACGGTTGGCAAGACTATGGCAAGGATTTTACTCTGGTCTGATTCTTTAGGGTAGTCTTTTTTAATTTTATTTTTAGGGAGTCTGTAAATTGGTAATATGCCATCGTCTTTAGTAAATGTTAAATAGACACTTTCTGGTACCTTACAAAGAACATACGAGTTGACAAAGTCAAACACAAATTTGTTTTCGTCAGAAGATGTTTGGACACATTCCAAATAAAGGGGTTCTATCCAAAACTTAGATTGCCCATTCTCTGTCATATTTCTTATTCTTAAAAAGTCATTAATAGGATATGTACTTGCCTCTGTGAAGTCGACTGTTGATATTTCACTAATTCCCATATAAATAGTCGAATGGTTTGTTGTTGTTATTTCAGTAAATTTGACAGCGTCTCCTACGATATATCCAATCGTGAAACTTTCATCTCGCCCACCAATTGAGTCATTGTATTTGATTGTCATTCTAAACCCTAAATTGTCTTTTGCTTCATCGATTTTGTCGTTCCAATAATTTAACAAAGGATATTGACTACCTTTAATTTTCACACTTCCATCTATAGTCCCAAATATTGCAGTTGACCCACACGCATAACATCGATCAAATTGCGTCATTTTTAAATCGTCTTGAGATGGAGATGGTATTAACTCGATCTTTGAAAACAGTTCGGATTTGTCTCTGTTCAATGTCATCACTGTCAATGGAAAATCAACACCAATATACGATTGAAACTTATCCTTCCCAACAAAGAAGCAATCGGTGATAAAGGTCGATATTTCTCTATTGAAAAATTCAAAGAAAACTGGAGCTCGTTGTGTGAGTTCAGCTGCAATGTATTTCACATAAAACACTTTAATAGAATCTTCATAATTTGGAGTAAGAGTCTTCACTGAACTTTTCACCGGAGTGTCTGCTGTTGCTCTTTTTAGTCTAAACGTCTCTGCACGTGGCAAAGTCCTTTCATTAAACATGAAAACATTAGTCAACATGCTTGCTTCATCACAATGAACAAACTCGGGACTTAATATCTCTGCACATCCAACTACTTGACTGAGACACTCATAGTCATCATCAGTATTTGAATTCATTTGAGTCAAATCAATTCCTTTGATTGCAGTACACTCCTCTGGAGTGATATCAAGAACACTCACAAATCGCTTGAAAGAGTCACCAATATCACTTACATTAGCCGGTCTCTTTACATTATCACCAATACCACATCCTTGATTTTGTATGGCACATTTGGTAGCTAATTGGGGACACTTTGAAAGAGCTTCTTCTTTAGTTTTGAATACCCACCGATCGACTTTAACATCACAAACATATCCCTCACAATTGGGATTGTCATCTTTTGAATTGAAATGTCTTCCATCATATGCATAACAGTAGTTGGGATGCGCAGGATCAAACACAGATTCAACAACTTTATCTTCACCAAAAGAGAGTGAGGCAAGTACTTGTAATGTAGTTGTATTATATCTTGCTATTCTGTCATTTTCACCAATATTTGGCACACACATATTAATGAACATTTCAGCTTGATTATCCGTTGGTGTATAACACCCAGAGCTATCTGCAGGAAATCCATCAATTAAATGAATATCAATTGGACATTCAGAGAACTTTGCTATATACACACTTTGGTCGTTGAATATGTTTCGACATCGTGATCTTTTCTTTTGATTCATGTCTTCAAAATTCCAAAGGATTGAAGGAAGTGAAGAGAAGTGAGTATCATGGAAGTACTGTGTAACTTCTTCCATCTCAAATGATCTTATGTTTAACTCTACTTTCTGTCTGTTGGTCAAATTCAAATCTTTGTAATTCAAAAAGTCGAACATACAGACGTTGTCTTTACCTATATTGGTGGACATCCGTTCTTTGTATGTGTTGCATTTGCCTGGAGCAAGTCTGTTACAACAAGGATCACTATTAAAGTTATCAGTGTCTTCAAGATACTTGTTACAGTATTTCCACTGTGTTGAGATCTTCGAGGTTTCACCAAAGAAGATGTAATCGACCATTGGAAAACAGAAGAATCCTTGAATAGAAAGTGTCATAAATAATGAGACATGGCGACCTTCACTCCATAAAGTTGATTCCAAAACTTTATCCCAATCTTTCATTGCCTCTTTATAGTCTTGACTAAATCCAGTGTTAAAGAACGCTCTGCATACTTCGAAGTCATGGTCTATGAATATATTACCGACCACTGGGTAGTCATAACTATCTTTGTTTTCTCCACCTTTCTATTTGTTAGTCTTTGTATCTTCTTTAAATTAATTGATCACAGAAAACAAACCATTTGAATGGAAAACAACTTCTTCCCAAATGTCGGATTAGAAAGTGCTACATTAGACACGGGATACGATATAAATGCAACAAAAGCCTTTGTAGTGTCAACATCTGGTTCTTTCAAAAAAGAAAGTGTTTTTGTGTAACTAGTCAAAGGGAAGAATGCAGTGGTCCAGTCAATTTCAATTAATCTTTTTCCAGGTTGTGCACTTAATGTTGTGTACTTGTATTCCTTTGTTGTATTAACACCACTTTTGTCTTTAAAAGTGAGTACAAGTGTTGGTGCATTTTTATCATCCGCATCTACATGTTAGTAAATAACAAATCTTTAAATATAGTTATTTATTAACAAACATTTAGTTTTATACGGAAGAGTGGAAGTCACAACAACCATTTCCAAATTTGGATATAATGATAAAGCCGTCGTGAAAGTGTTTCCTCTCACAAAGGGTCTTGTTAAGTCTTCTTTTATAATTGCTTCTAAATTTGATTGTTCTTGAAAAGCAAAATCAATTGCTCTTTTGACTCTAAGTCTTGGAGAAAGAGTCTTGTCTTCAGTCCAAGGACTGATAGCACCTTTTGTGGTAGTAATGCATATAAAGACAAGTACTATGAAACACACTCTCTTTGATGTCATTATGTGGTTTTGTTTTATAAGTTGTGTGATTCACCATTCAGACTGGTTTTCATTTTCCACAATTTGGACAGTTCAATAGCATTCACCCCAAATACCACTCTTTATAAGGCATTATTTCCTATTCTATCTAATTATTTTTATTTTACTATTGTTATATAATATAAATATTATAAATGTTTAATTTTTTGTATTGGCTTGTAATAGGAGCGACACATTTGACTTTTTATTGGAATTATTTTTTAATTTTCATAAAAGAAAAAAAAATGATTGAAGAAATGTTCAATAAAGAAATTGAAGTTTTTTTGTGAAAAAAAAACGGGTGATTCTGATTTTTTTTTGTATTTCTTTGTTTTTACTGTTCTAACTTTTGTTTTCTGTCTTTTTATTAGTTTGTTATTTTGTCACTTATAGTTTTTGTTGACCATCACAAATCAATAACTCTGTTGGTTTTCACAAGTCTAATATTAGTAAATGAGCTTTTTTTTTATTTTAAGTGTTTGTAATAAATCCCGTTTTTTGCGTTATTTTATGAACAAATAACAAAAAAATATTTAACTTAATGTTTTGAAATTCGAAACAAATAATCATCACTTTTTCGTTGTGTTTTATTAGTTATTATCTATTTATTATTAATTTTAACAATTAATTTTCTCATTGTTATTTTATATTTGTTTGATATAAATATTATTATTAAAATAGTAAAAATTGTATTATATTATAAAATTTATTTTTACTAAAAATATAGTTATATTCTAATTTCATTTTAATAAAAACAAAACTAAAATATTTCATCGTGATTGAAAAAATGAGTGAGAGAGTGACCGAGATCGACAAGTTGACAAGTTGATAAGAAAGAGAGGGAATTTAAAGCGAGAAAACAGCAGAGAGTCCATCAGAAAATGAACACACTCATGTTATTCACTCTCTTACTTTCTGTTGCGCTTTCAGAAGACCTGATGCTCTATGATGACGGCGAGTTCTATGAGGGCTTCTACGTTGTCAACCCGGACAACCTTGACATCACTTGTGAGTATACAAAACGCTCTAACTGGGTTGCAGCTACAATGAATACTGAAGATATGGTTGTCTTTACTAAAAACGGGACTGTGAGCACTACAGTTCCTGATAAAGACAAGGACTTTAAATCAATTCGATTTATGGTCAGATATGAAAATGATGACGTCAAGGAACTCCCACTGAATGTGAAATTGTTCAATGAGAATTTCGACACCCTTTACAACGGCAATCTTCTCAACTCAACAGCTGGCTACACCGTTAAGATCAAAAAGAACAACAACCAAAAGATGACCATTAAGCTTGATAATTTCAACTTGGACGGAAAACTCTCGACCATTGTCTTCACCCGAACTGGATCAAACAAGACCCCCGTCAAATTCTTCTTTGACCAAGTCAGACTCGACACCAGAGATTCACAGAACGAGCTCTATGACCAGTCAACAGAGAACGCAGCTCCATCTTTGATGTTTGGAACTCTTGTTCTTGCCACTTTCTTTTTCATCTTGGTCTAAGTCTGACACAAGATAAAAAGTAATTTATTCTTTACAAAACTTCTTGGTTCGCAGAGACAATAGATGAATACAAACAAAACTATACATTAATTAGTCTCGGTTACATACACCGAGTCGTACATCTCTCGTTTCTTCTCTTCCGCAGTCAGTACGCTCTCAATTTTTTCTTGAACACTTGTTTTGGCTTTCCAAAAGTTCTCGACTGCTTTGTGGACTTGGGTCGACACTGCTTCTTTCACTCGAAGACGGCCCAGTTCGTACCCAACAAACTTCTTGACACATTTTTCTCCCACGCCACACCTCTTCATCATTTCGAACGTCTCTTTGAATGTGTTCACCAGACTGATTCCTTCTTGTTTTCGATACTCAACAACTTCTGTTTGACTGGCAGTGTCGCATTTTTTCAATATTTCAAGCACACTCAAACCATTAAAAATGCGTTGTTTGTCGTTCCACATCTTTTCCAAATATAGAGCGTGCCACATCTCTTCCTCTTCAAAAGTCTCATTCCTAAGACTTTCAATGACATACACTTCTTTCGTGGTATTCTCTTTATATATTTCCATCGCAAATTGAACGACGCGTTTCAGTGTGAGAACGTCTTTATCGGACTTTGCATATTTGACGACTTGTCTGAAGGTCTCTGTGATGATTGAGTATCCCCACACACTCACACAAATCTTCTTAATTGTCTTCTGGCAACTTCCTTTACCAGTTAAGTCTTTTGGTTCAATTCTCAAAACACTTCGCGCAAGTTGCGTGAAGAACAACTTCCTTCCAGCCCTTTTCGAAAGGAGACCAAAGACCCACTCAGAAGTGACAACTCGGTCTTCGCCTTTTCCTCTGAGCATCCACTCCACTGCCAATTCACATGTTTGAGTGACTTTGTCATCGTCTTGTGCACTTTGACTTGAAAAGAAGTCGGCAAAGACCTCATCTGATCGGATGTCCCATCTCTTCTTGTGATAAGTAATACTCTCCCCAACGGACTTATTCACACTCTCTCGCACTCGAAGGGATCGCAACTTCCTCGCATCAATTTCAATTTCTTCAATTTTAGTTCGAACAGTCCCCGTCTTGTGTGTCGGGTTTTTCTCAACTATTTTCAGCACTTCCTTTTTATTGGAATACATCTTAACGATCTTTTCAAGTGGAAATTGGAACACTAATTTCTCATTCCATTCACAGAAGACACTCTCCTCATTCTCTTTGTATTTCTCTATGAAGAATTGGAAGTGTTGCGATGTGAAAAGACCTTCAAAAAGATCGTTAAAGTCCTCTCCTTTATATTCCAAATACTCAGCCCGTTCAAAATAGATATCAGGCCTATCAGTCACCCACGAACACCTCACGTAATCCTCATATTTTGAAAGTATTAAACACATTATTTTAAACATCCCTAATTGAATAATTTTGTCTTTCTCACTCGACTTCCATGTAAAGTACTTCTCCTCATAACAATCACTATTCACATCAAAGACACTGGTCTCCTTTAATTGAGTCATTTTTACCATCTCATATAACACACTGAGTACACATGTCGGTACTTTGCGCAGTCTCCCCTTCTTCATCACCGTCCCAGCATCAAGGTCACATACTACAACTTCCTCCTCGCCTACCACCCGTAACATTTCCTCTTTATACTCTTGACAGATACCTATCAAGTATGTCATAGGCGATGTCAAATAGTCGATCATAGTTAATGGTAACAAATCAATACAGACATTGCACCACTCAAATGGACTTATTAGACTCTTAAACTGCTCTATAGCATACACAACTGCAGTTTTCGACTTACTCACAACAATCACCTTTTCGTCGGCAAGTAAGCTAAGTACAACGCAAAGTATTCCCTCCACACCGATGAGTCCAAGTAATGGCAAAAAGGACACCCCAGTTGACGGAAACCCTAATTTTGGCTCGAGGCGTATCTCCACATAGAAATTCAAGTCTGCGAAATTGTAAGAGAAGGGGGACCCATACCCCGGTTTCCCAGTCATATAGATGACTTCGTGGAAGATGTCGTTCATTTTTTTGTTGTCGTATCCCCCCTCATAGATAGTCTTGAGCCACTTCCGCATTAACCCTAGTATCGGAAATTCACTGGTGACTCCTATTGCACACGGAGAATATAGTGGACCGGTTTGGTGTGGGTAAAGATCTTTGATTTGAGTCATCTCGTCATTTTTCAGTGGGAAGTACGCGACTAAAAACGTCGCGAATTTTGTGGTGCCGGTGGCGTCGGTCATTACAAAGGGGATAACTTTGGCGGGTTGATTGAAATGACTTAAATGGAGGCCATCACCAAAACAGAAGTTCCAGATGTTCAGAGGAACGACACGGCCACCGACATTTGGAGGGTAACAACTTTTCACCTTTCCAGAAAGACCGATTTCGACAATTTGCGGTAAAAGTGGTGATTCAGTCTTCACACACTGGGCTAAAGAACGTTTACTCAACTTGACACTTTGTGGCGGGACTGTTGAGGAACAGAGATCTGAAGGTGTTGAGTTAAAAGAGTCTCTATAACTCTTCAACTCCGCGGTGATGTCCGCTGGCGTGATAATGAAAACTGCTGAGAAGAGACCCGTAGGGATGATCAAATCATCACTTTCGGGTTGAGGAAGTTGCTGTGAGACGAATCGGTGATGTTGATTCTTCATCGGGATTTTCGAAGCCTTTGAGTCTTTTGTTGGGATGAAATTGATAGGGTGCGAGGTGAGAGTGAACTTTTGTGTGATCTCTTTGTAGTTTGTGAACACTTGGTCGATTGGTCGAGTTTCTCTGAATAAAGAAAGTCGAAGGGAACCAACAACATTTTCAGTGTTAAAAACACGAAAGGTTTCATTCATTTGAACACCTATCCCTACGCGTAGTAAATTAATAGTAACTATTCCTATATCTATTCGAGTATTAATCATCGAATGTTTACACAGAAAAATTTGAAGTGTTTGTTGGTCTTCAGGAAGTATAATATCCCAAACTATTCCAAATAAGGGACAATTTGTTGTTGTTTCTTTCGTCCGATATTTTATACCTAATACCTTTGAAACACAATAGATACCATTCTCGGACTTCGAAAAAACTCCATTTTGAATGGTCACTTTGAGATGATAAGTCGGTAATGAGGAACGGGGAGATTGTAATGGCGGAACGGAAATCACTTGTGAACGTGGTGTCAAACAACCTCTCATTTTGTTCTGATTCAATTTTTTGTCACAAATTTGGATTTTTTAATTTTTGTGGAAATCAGTTTTCTTTTATTTTATTATCTGTTCGAAATTGGACTCTAATAAAATTTTAATTTGTTTTTAATTTAAATAATTATAGTTCATATTCATTTGAAATATTATTTTCTAACTATTTTTTGTAAATAATAAAAATAGTAAAAAATATAAAATATTTTATTTTATTTTTTTATGTAAATAAACAAAAAATGTTCATTAAAATTTAAATTAATTTTTACAAATAAAATAACATTACTTTTTTCAAAAATATTAATAAAAGTTTTTTCAAAAAGAATCTTAAACAATTATTTTTTGAGTTTTGTAAATGATGTTTATTTTATATTATTCAAGAACCATTATATAACTACAAATAAACCACAATAATAATAGTTTTCGTTTAATTCCGAATATACTCAAATCAACAACAAAGTTTTTTTCATTTTTTGTAAATATTGTACTATAATTAATTGTAAATATGTATAATAAAGTATGATACATTATATTGTATAACTTGATTTAAAAAGTGATACCAACTGAACAATGCAATGTCAGTTCCTCCTTCCCTTACAACAGAAGATTACGTAGGTATTGATGTTGGCACAACATATTGTTCAATAGGGTATTACGACCTAACAAGTAATGAAGCCCGTTTAATAGTATTTAATAGTTCGACAACCTATTTGTATAGTTCTGTTACTTTTACTTCAGAAAAGAAAGTCGTTATAGGCAACTCAGAGAACTTCGTTAACAATTTCTGTTACATCAAACGTATAATAGGACTTCCTTACGAGAGAATTCGATACCCCGAATTCTTTCCGTTTCAAATTAATTCAAAAGGGACGGATGAGCCTACAATTTCTCTCTCAAAGGGTGCTGAGGAACTTTCACCCACAGAAGTCACTGCGATGATCATAAGAAATCTCAAAACGGAGTGTGAACAAACAATCAAGAGACAGGTGACCCGTTGCGTCGTGACGGTACCTGCCCATTTTGAGATGACCCAAGTTGACGCGACAATACTAGCAGCGAAGATGGCGGGATTTGAAACGGTGTATTCAGAGAAAGAGCCGAGTGCTGCTGCGTTTGCTTTTATTAAAGAGAAACAAATCCGAAAGGGGAATGTGCTTGTATTTGATTTTGGAGGAGGGACATTAGATGTCACTCTGTTGAGAGGTATAATTGGGGAATTCAGAGTCGACTCTACTGTTGGTGATATGGATATTGGGGGGATTGATATCGACGACATCTTGAGTGATATCATATTGAAAAAGATATATAAAGAAGACCGGCAAATGTTTAATACGATAAAGAGTCATTGGGAGTCGATGAAGTATAAGTTAAGGAAAATCAGTGAAAAGGCGAAGGTTGAATTAAGTCGCAATAGTGAGGTGGAGATTTCTTTAACAGCGATTGGAATGAATCGAAGTGTTCTAGTGACGAAAATTGAGTTTGAAAATAACATGGAAAGTATAGTTAAGAAATGTAAGAGTATAGTTGTCGAGTGCATAAGTAAAAGTAATTCCAAAATAGATGAGAAAGACATTGATAGTGTAGTATTAGTCGGGGGGTCATCACAGATTCGAGTTATAGAAGAGATGATAGAGAAAATTTTTAAAGGGAAGGTAGTGAAGTCGGTGAATAGAAGAGATGTTGTAGCAATTGGAGCCGTGTATGTCGCGCATGAATTATTTGGGAAGATTACGCGAATAAATGATAATAAAACGATTGAAAGGACATTAAAGATAGAGAAAGGAAGTCTTTCAATAATGAATAGAACACCTTATGATATCCAAACGATGATTTATAATCCTAAAAGTAAATCAAATGAACTCTTAATAGTCCTTCCAAAGAACACTTTGTTTGGTGAAAAACACTATTTAACAGGAAAAACACATATTAAAGGGATGAATACGATAACAGTGACAATGTATGAAAACAAGAGAAACATCGGGACGTTCGTGTTCGACAAATTACCGAAGACAGAAGACATCGAGTTCACTAATATATTCTTTGTCGACAGAAATGGAGTACTTTCAGTCGAAACTAAAGTCACAAAACCACAACAAGTCGAACTGTCGATGAAATCAAAATTCACTACAAGTGCACAGAACTTAAGACTAACAGAAGAGCGAAAGAAAATCGAGGCTTTAGTAGATTAATATGATATAAATTATTGATATATAATACTATCAAATTTTGATCTCTTAGTTAGTTATTATATAATAAAGTAACTATTAAATAATTACTGTATTGTAGTAATAATATTATAATAAAGTAATTAGTAATAATAGTAATTGTTATAGTAATAAATTGAATGAAACAAATAGGCTTACATTACTCACTCCTTTTCAACAATAATTTTATTCTTTATATATGGAGGTCGGAGCCCTACAGAATATTCTTCATGATGATCATTTAGAAAGATTACACATACAAGTCCTATGATAGTTAAGACAAAGAAAATTGTTACCACTGCAAAGAATCGAATGTAGAATAAGTCGTTTTCTTGGAGTTGATAGATGATAGAAAAGAGTGTTGTTAATGAATTCAA
The DNA here is from genome assembly GCF_000330505.1 of Entamoeba invadens IP1. Lineage (NCBI taxonomy): Eukaryota > Evosea > Mastigamoebida > Endamoebidae > Entamoeba > Entamoeba invadens. Next base: position 29,384 of record NW_004443615.1, on the reverse strand, counting down.
TACTCTAGTAAGAATGTAAACTACACCATAGTGCATACTAATAGTGTCATATGTACTATTTTCATATACAAATCGTCTTAAAGTGACATTAGTCTACAAGTGAAATGTTTTATTAATGTTATGGTTAATTTAACTATTAAAGTATACTACTAAACACTTCTATATTTATTTGATGTAATTGTATAAATAGTATAGATAATAAATAATATCATAATTTAAGAATACACTCCATTCTATTTTTATATGCTTATATATAATAGAAATAATATAATAATATAATAATACTAGAGAAGAAACAAACACTGGCTCCAGCAAACCCGCCAAAAATGATGGCGATATATCCAAAATTAGAGTTAATCACTTCAATTTGTAAGAAGCACTGCAACACAAGTGTACATATCAATATTATAACTAACATCATTCTAGGACCAAATTTGTGAAGGATTATTGGAGTAATACCAATAGCAAGTACTGATGTGTAGAAGTAAGTGTTTTCTTTGATTGACAAACTGTAATTGGTCACGTGATAAATATCCGATTGAACAGTATAGAAGAGAGTGCTTGTATACAAAGAAGAATACTGAAGACCAATGATACATACTAAAAATAGAATAAAGTTTTTATCTCTCACCATCTCTCCCAATACTATTTTGAAGTTATTAAATATGTAAATAGCATTGTACTTGAAATTTTTAATTGGTGGTTTGGAAACGTGTTCTTTCACGAACATGTAAGGAATAAGGAGTATAATAGCCAAGATAATAATTCCAGTCATCACTGCATATGTTCCAATGGGTTTTTCTAATTCCACTCCATTTTGCAATTTTGAAAGTGCTTGTCCATTCAAACTAAAGAATGAAGCAAAGGAGAATGCTCTTTTCATATATATATACAGAAAGTTGACCAACGTTGATATTAATATTGAGAGATGATCAGCGAATTGGCTATTTGTGAATTGTTATTTAAATAAATATTGACATTTTAAAGGTCATAATCTAATATTATGTTGTATAAATATTATACTTATAGAGTACTAAAGAGTGTTTATTTTATGTTAATAATTACATTAATAGTCCACTTAATTGCAGAGGCAGAAAAACAAACTGCAAATCGATCGAAGAGATAAAAGGAATCTGTGAGCCATGCATAGCAGCAGGAGACTGTGTTATCCATGAAGAGAAAAATAAAAGAATAGCAAAAGCAACAACGTTGTTAGTCCAACATGCTACAAGTACTAATGCAAAGTAAAAGAGTGAGATGAAGAAGATGGCGATCTTCTTTCGACCAAACCGAACACAATAACTGATGAAGAGAAGATTAACTAATCCACCAATGATTGCACAACAGAGAATGACTGAAGAATAGATAGCAAGTGAGTCGACATATTGGAGACCATTTTGAATTAACAAAGCAATAAAAATGGTGTTAATTCTATGCTATTTATAAGTTAAAGTTGTCTTTGATAAGATGAAAACAAACAGTAAATTCAGTGGGGACTTCGACTGCAAATTGCCCAAGCGCCCATAAAATCACATTCAATGGAGAGCGGTGGACCGTGTCTCGTTGTTTCAAAAGTACTTGTTGTTCTTCCCAGGCGATGTTCATTAATTTAATTCATTGAGATGATTGATTCTATTTTTTATTCTTTAGTTACACTCCATTAGATTCAATACTTCCAAAAACAGTAATGCTATAATATTCTTTGGGTTATTAAAAATGTGATCTTCTTCTATTAATCTTTACATTGTTTGGGTTCATTAGTTATTTAAAGTAAAGGGTTTTAACTTTAATAGAAATTTGAATGATTACATTATTGAATGATTGTGTTTGTCGATTGAGTAAAATACTCAAAATCTGCAAATTAACTTACAAATTGGGATATCTTGAATTAATCCATTTTAAATATAACAATACTCTCAATTTGTATTATTGAATTGCCATTTTTATAATGATTTTTTGAAAAAAAAAATAATAAGACCAGAAGATTTGTTGTTTTTGTTGGGTAAAAACTATGGTTTGGCAGTTCGTTACATAACATAAAAAATCTTAGTCTTTTGTAGTATCATTCATAATTATTTTCAAGTAAGATTGATAAAGGGAGATTCAAAACAAAAGTAAATTTGTTAAAAAAATAGAAAATCCTATGCAAATGGGTATTACCAAAACAATGTCTTTATCATTGTTTTATTTTGCTTTTGTTATTATTAATATAATATAATTACCATGAAAATATAACAAATAAATAATTATATTGTAACTAGATTCCAAAAACAAATAGTTTTAACCAATCTTTTTTTGATTTCATTATTGCACTTTTTCAAACTCGAAAAAGCTTTTTAGAGATTGTCCTGTTTTTTTATTTGCAAACGGGTGACAAAAAATGAGAATTTTATATTTGGTTAAAATGGGTTTTCTATAATTAAAATAATAGTTATTTATACAATGATGTTTGGTTTTAGTTATTTTTATTTATGTAGTAAAAATTATTATAAATTATTATAATTTATCATTAATTATAATATATATTATAATTAGTATAAACAAATGTGTGATGATATATCAATATAGTATTATAATTTTATTATAAAATATATTATAATAATTATACTATTTTGTACTATATAATAGTTATTAATTATTTACTAATTAAAAATCAACGACCAAACAATTAACAAAAACTTCAAAACGAATTTAGCAAAATCATTGAATTGGATTTTACTATTGAACTTCTTAAAAATAACTATTAAAAAGAGATGATAGTCCCTGTTGTGTCTTGTGTTGTTACCTTTTGCGTTCAGTGGATTCTCATCAAAATTCAATCGACCAGACAACATTTGTTCTCGTCTTGCACAAAGCAGAGCAACAAATTAACTTTTGTACTTTGCGCTCTTTGTGTGTTTCTTGTAATCGCAGCGTTTCTTCTGTCCACCTTTGAAACGCTCATCGCTTTCACTTTCGCAGTTCTCATCTTCCTCCTTAAAAACGTTCAACAAACCCCAACACCTCTCAATATGCAGAGCGTCACTCAAATGCTCGAACACTTGGTGTTTTAATTCGATGTTGTAATAACTAATAATATATAGTAAAGTTACCATCATATTATAGTTGTCGAATATTAGGGAAAGAATGAAAGAGTGAAGGAAACAAAGAGAAGTAATAAACCCAGTGTTGTCGAGAAGAACGTGCAAGATGAAGTGAATACTTTTTGTGTTCTTTTAGTTTCATGGTTTCTGTATTCATTAATTCTTTTTTATCGGAGTTGGATTAATTGGATAAAGATTTAATAAAGTATAATAATTTGGTTCTTTATTTCCGATATGAATCAACATAATTGAAAAAAATGAGCGTTGTGAAGGTTGTTTACAATACACGAGTTAAATAACTTCAAGTGGGAGTTGTTTCTTTAACGATTAATGTTAGGATCTTTGTTTGCAATTGTTCTGAAAACAAAGGTTATTTGGTTGTTGTATAAACATAAGGTGAAGTGAAGATTAACATTTATAAAGTGTATGTGTACTTTGAAAGTATATTTTATGGTGCAACTTGTGATTTGTGTTTTCTTCTTTTGTGGGTCTTTGGCTTTAAGAGACTTTGAACAACCAGCCACTCGATTAAGAGGCTCAGTCACACACATTGATAAACACGTCTTCCAGTTGTTAAAACAATTGGAAGCCACATGTAGTGACTTTGTAATACACAGTAGAAACTTATTAACTGGGTTAAGTGAACATCCAAGAGTTTTTAATACTAAGTTTATTAAGGCTGTAGAAAACATTATTATTGCTGCTGAACAATTGGAGATTGAAATCAAATTTGGAATAAGCAATGACAAGAATGAGTACGTACGTGAAATGGCAAAAAATTTACTTGATATATTCAGAAAACACCGATTTGAAATCAACTTAAAGGATCTTGTTGACTCAAAAGAATTGATTTCCAGGAAAATTGGAAGACTAAACACTGATGAAAATAGTAAGAGACTCTTTGAAAATTCACTTGATAAAACTTGTCAGGGTTTAAGATATTTCTTGAACTTTTTCGAGGCCTTCACCCAATTACCAATTCTTTCAAATGACAGAAGTTTCCCAATATTGGCTTTTAGATGCAAGTATCCATATTCAATGGTCTAATTCATATTATTTTCACTCTTCTTATGTTTCACAAAAAAACAAACAAATGAAATTGTGTTTAAACAAAAAAATATAAATAATATATAGTAGTGTTTGAATGAATATATATTGTTATAAAATAACAAAGAAATAAAAATAGTGATGAAGTGACTTTATTGATTGGACAAGACTTTGCCCTCAATTTATTATTAAGTATTTACAATTTAAACAGATAAAATTTGTAGAATTGTTACTTTGTTTTCAATAGTTATAAGAAACAACCATTTTAAAAAAGTAGTTTTCTTGTTTTCATAATTAAAGAATTATTTTTATTGTGTTCATGAAACACCATGAACCTAACTTTGAATTGATCTCTTGATTTTTTTGATCAACAATTGTTATATTTAAAATTCATATTTAGTACCTGTAAACCAAAGATGTTCATATTGATAATTGCATTCTTTTCTTGCAACTCTTTAGGCTTCGAAGATTTGGGAGACCAACCTTCGACAAGACCCAATGTTGAATTTGAAGAAGCACTTGATTTTGTATCAATTGAAATTCTAAGACAGATGGAAGCTGCTTGTTCAGAATTGGTTAACAACCTTGAGTACATATCAAAAATCATGGTAGAAAAGGAGACAGCATGTTCCCTTAAAAATAACATTGAAAAGGCCATTGTTGGTGCAATTGAAATTAACAACGAAGTTAAAGAAGTTCTTGCCAAAAACGACGCCAAAGGCGTTTCAATTATGGCTTCAAATATATTGAAAATATTCCAAAGAACAAACTTTGAAGATTTTATGAAAAGATTTATCTTTTCCAAAAAAATATTAAAAAGTAGAATGTCTAAATTAAAAATGGGAACAGATGAAAGAAGACTCGCAGAAAGAGCGATTAATAATGTAGCCAGTGGACCTGACTATATATTGAAATTCGTTGAAAAGTTGAAAGAACACGAAAAATATAAAAACGATAGAAATATCGATTTGATTAGAGGTCGAATAAGGGACATTCCAAGACCATATAATTAATCATTTTTATGCTCTTAATGGGTTGTTACAAAATAGATAAATTAATAAAGAATAAGATGATTAAATAACAAGCAACCAAATAATAAATTATTATAACATTATTTAGAATACTAAATAATATTAAAACCCAATTACCTTAAAATTGCTTTTTTATGGTTGTAGTTTTGTGAAAATAATTCAAAATGAAAATGTTTATGATTGTTGAATTTACTAATTCAAAATTTATTTAAGCGTTACAGTTGATATTTGATAATACTCGATTTTGAAACAAAATTATTTAAAATCAATATATTAAAAAAGTGCATTTTTAATATTTCGATAAACACTGTAATTTTACTTAATTCAATACATAACTTAAATTTTAATTGTTTTTATAATGAATAATAATTGGAAAACGATATTACTTTTTCATGAATATTTTATTTTTATATACAATAATTATTATCACAAAATTTAGTTATTGTCTATGTGTTTTTTTTATTTTTTGTCATAACAAACGAACAAACTTTTGATATTGGTATTTTACTTTTTTTATAATAAAATTATTATCAATTCGACACTGACAATTTTGTTTAAAAATAGAAGTAATAATGTTCATATCAATTCAATAAATTAAAATACAATATTGAATGAACAAATATCAGCCCATGTTGAACAGATTGGTTTAATTTTTATTGGTAGTTGTTTTGTTTTTTTTAATAATAATCAATATGATTATTTATCAATACTGGACTAATATTCAAAACAAAAAATAATTTAAAACAAAATAATTTAAATTAATAATTATAGTTATTGCTATTTTTTCAACAAAAATAATAAACAAATTTTTAGAGAACAACAAAAAGAAGTCAAATACATTTACTTCTGATCGTTTTTTCATTCAAAAGAAGAACTTAGACGTGTAATCATTTATTATGTATATACTCACAATTTTCTTATTATCCTTCTCGGTGAATGGGATGTATTATGAAGAAGATGACTTTGAACAACCAGCTGTTCCAATTAGAACTGTTGTTTTGACGCCCGAACAAAGAAGTGCGGTTAAACAAATGAAATTTTCAACCAAGGAATTTCGAGACCAACTTCGTGATATTATTTCAAAATTTGGTGATCCAAAATACGACAAAATTTTGAAGAAAAAATATCAAGAAAAAGTTAAAACTGTTCACGATAATATAGTAAGAATTTTGAATCAAATAGAAAGTGCACTACTTTCAAACAATATTGATGCGGTTTTCTTTATGGCCGAGAAAATAAGAAAATTAATGCACGACCACAGTTTACATACAATTTTGTCTGAATTAATTGAACTGATTCCAAAATTACAAAGAAAAACACACAAACACGTTGGAGATCCAGACGATCAACTTTCCCTTTTAAAAATCCTTGGAAGTCTGACAAAATATGCCCCTCAAATGAAAATGGCTTTCGAATTGTTGAAACGTTTACCACATTTCTCTGCTCATTCAGCCATTCACTATCTTTGGGAACATTTTAAAAACATTTAAACAATTTTTTTACAAATTATGTTGTTGTTTTTCTCTTTTTCAATTTGTTTATAATTTGATGTTTAAATGATTATTTTACTTTGTTTTATACTATTTAATTTATTTTACCAAAAAATATAAAAAAAATAATTATGAAATGATTTATTCACACTATATTGACACAATAAAAAATGTTGACTTAATTAGTTAAATACATTCAGTCAAGTAGTTTTATTTTGTTTGAACACTGTTGTTCAATTTTTCGTTTGTTTTATTTAAAATTTAAAAGATATATTACATTAAAGAACAGTTTCTATTAATTTTCAAAATATTAAACAGCCTGAATTTTTTTTGTTGATAAAATAAATCAGTTGTATTAAAATGGTTTGTTTAATGATAATGGAAAATACAGTAGGGAAAATGAACCTTAGCCTGGGAAATGTACTTTAGCCCAAAGAAATTCCTATATTTTTCTTTAAAAACACGGGTTTTTACTAAAAAAACAAATATTTTAGAAAATTGACTTTTATATCGGTATAGTTTATTATTTTAATATAACAATAGAAAATAATTAGTTTTTATTTGGGCTAAGGTTTAATGGCCCAACTATATACCTTTTTGTTCAAATGTATATTATATATTAATTTGGATGATCAAAACCATTCAAAATTTTGACTTTTTTATTTTGATAATTTGTAAATTCTCCATTTTCATTATCGCTTATTTCTAATTGTTATTTTACTTTCAAAAACAAAACCTTATATTTAAACTAAAAAGTGCATCTTCGTTCAGAATAAGCAACATATATAAACAAACTGAACAACACTTTTTTTCATTTATTTTAATATTTATATGATAATTTTTTTTATTAAATTTATTTTAGTTAAAAAAGTTAATAAACAATTATAAAACTACAATATATTAAATAGTTAAACTATTAATGATAATTTTAACTAATATTTACAATATTATATTAGTAAAGTGTAGTTTCATTTTGAAAATTAACAACAATGAAAAAATTGAGAATAATAGTTCTAAAATAAACACATTTTGTCAATGTGTTATTGATGGAATAAAATTATTACTTTAATTTTAATTTGTTAAGTATAATTTTTAATGTTAAAAACCACAACGATTTCAATAAATTCAATGCTTCATATTTTAACTTCTGAAATCGTATTTGATTTGTATTTTACATTGTTTTGTTATGATCAAATGAGTCATTGTTTATAATAGAGTTAGTCATAAAACGTTGTCTTGTCGCCAACTTTGTGCTGGGACTTTTGGTCAATGATATTTGTAAAATATCAGGATTTAGTACCAAATATAAAACATACTTGTTTCAATTTTTTCCTAAATGTTTTATTATTTACCGAATTCCCGGTTTATTAAACATTCATTACGGTATAAATTAATAAAATTTACAACAGTGACAACTGGGATAACGTTTTACCACAAACTCTATTGGTTTGTCGTTATTAATGAGTCATTTATTCGATTCAGTCTTTTAACATTATCTAGTGGACAAAAAAAATAACACTTTTTTTTCTATAAACAACGGGCATTTTTGGGAAGGCTTCCTGAAATATTCAAATTTTTATTTTTTAAAATTTACCAGATAACGTTAGAGACCAGATAAGGTTTAAACAAACTGATCGTATAATATCAAATATGAACAATATTTAATTATTATATTAATATTTATTAATAATAAACAATAATAAATGAATTGATTAATATTTTGAAAAGATCTTTAAACAAACTCAAGTGTAATTCTTTTCCTCAAATAAAACAAGGAATTACTTTGAATTGATTTTTTGTATTCATGAAACAAAAATTCGAAATTGACTTGTAAAACGTTTTAACAATATTTTCAATGTCAACTAGATATTAAAACAGACTTGAAAAAAATACGTCTTAAATTAATGTTATTTGTTTTTACTTTGTTGGTACTTTCAATTGGTTTCGACGAACTTGTGGATGACTATGACTTCGATGATGATTTTGAACAACCGGGAGCATCTGGAGAATGGAAATTTAAAGGAAAAAAACAAAGAGAAAGAGAAGAACAAGAAAAAAAAGAGAGAGAAGAAAAAGAAAAAAGAGAAAAAGAACGAAAAGAACAAGAACTACTTGCCATTAATTCCCAACCACAAACACCTGAACTTCAAATACTTTTGGACGAATACGAAAAATATTTAATAAGATATTTAGAAAATATGGCAAAGTTTGATAGTGTCATGGCTTCCAACGATAAAGTGTTTAAACCAAAGACGGTGGAAGCAGCAAATGCAGTCAAAAGCATAGTGACCAAACATAAAGACGAGATTATCGCAACAAAGGTTGCAAACAATGTTGGTTCACTCAAAGAATTGGGAAGAAAAATGGTTTTAATTTTTGAAGGAAATGAATTTGAAAATTGTTTTGGTGAATTGTTAAGAAACCAAAGACTAAGGGATAAAATAACAAGAAGGTTAGAAAAAAAATTATCGGATGATATCTTTATGTGGTTCGGATTCTTCTCATCATTTTTAGTAAAGACAGCCAAATTCTTAAAAGATATTTGCAAACATGAACAATTCGCTTGTAACGAGAATTTTAGACTTTTAGAAAAACAGTTTGAAAAAATGTAATTGACGTTATTAAGTTACTTTAATAAAATTAACTACAATCAAACGATAATTCGCAACAAAAACAACTATATTTTATTAATAAATTATAACATAATAAATAACCAATAAAATAAATTTATAAAAAACAAATTTCAAAAAAATAATAAATATTAGTTAAATTAATTATTTTAAAATATTATATTTTATAATAAAAAATATTATATTAATATTTTAATAATATTAAAACCAAATGATCAAAATTTTTTACTTAGAGCTTAGAAGCAGCAGTAAGTCTAGCCAACTTCTCATCGATGTTCTTCTTGAGTTGAGCGTGCAATTCATCAGCGACCTTCTTGTTGGTTCTTCCAAGGAGAGCGAATCTGTTTTCTCTGTTCAAGAACTCCTCGAGGTCTTGTTTGATTTCCTTGCAGTCGAGTTGTAAGCCAGCCTTTCCTTCTTGGACGAGTCTTGGGTCATATCTGTAAAGTGACCAGTAACCAGAGTTAACAGCCATCTTTTGTTCTTCAATGGATTTGTTCAATGGGACACCCTGTTCTTTGCATGGGCAGTAAGCGATGATAATAGAGACACCATTGTAGCTTTCGGCTTCCTTGAATGCCTTGAAAGCTTGAGCTGGGTTGGCTCCAAGAGCAACAGAGGCAACATAGACATCACCATATGACATAGCAATAGCTCCAAGATCCTTCTTTGGTCTTCTGTTTCCACCAGCAGCGAACTTGGCAATAGCACCCAAGTTGGTAGCCTTTGATTTCTGTCCACCAGTGTTGGAGTACATTTCGGTATCAAGGACCAAGATGTTAACGTTTTGTCCAGAGGCCAAGACGTGATCAACACCATTGTATCCAATATCATAAGCCCATCCATCACCACCAACAATCCATTGGACGACCTTGATGAAGACATCAGAGTTCTCTTCGACCAATTTAAGAACAGCTGATTTGTCCTTCTCAGCAGCCAAGAGTGGCTTAATTTGTTGGTAAAGCTTCTCAGATTCAACGTCACATTCCTTCTTCTCGACCCATTGTTCAAGGAGGGTCTTAAGTTCAGCTGAGAGTTTTCCTTCAGCAATGGCTTCCTTCACAATTTGTTCGAGATAAGCTCTTCTTTGTTGAGTAGCTTTGTACATACCGAAACCATACTCAGCATTGTCTTCAAACAATGAGTTACCCCAAGCTGGTCCTCTTCCTTCAGCATTAACAGTGTATGGGTTGGTTCCCCATGTAGCTCCCCAAATTGATGAGCAACCAGTAGCGTTGGCAATAACAGCTCTCTCACCAGACAATTGGGTAATCAACTTAACCAAAGCAGTCTCATTGCATCCTTCACAAGCGCCAGAGAACTCCAAAAGTGGTTGTCTGAACATAGCTCCCTTCATGTTGGCTCTATCAGCGACTTCAGTCTTCTCAGTCACCTTCATTGAGTATTCCCAGTTCTTGGCTTCTTCAGCACCAATCTTGTCGAATGGAGTCATGGCCAAACACTTGGCTGGGCAAGCAGTAACACAAACACCACATCCAGTGCAGTCCATAGAAGAGACTTGGATTCTAAACTTGTAAGCATCGACTGGCTTCTTTCCATTGACCAAAGTGTATGAAGCTGGGGCGTTCTTGGTTTCAGCATCGTTCAACAAGAATGGTCTAATAGCAGCGTGTGGGCAGTACAACGAGCACATATTGCATTGGACACATTTGGCTGATTCCCAAGCAGGGATAGCAGTGGCAATACCTCTCTTCTCGTATTTGGTAGTTCCCATTGGCATAAATCCATCTTCAGCGAATTTGGAGACTGGGAGTTCATTGCCGTGCATGGTCAATTGTGGGATCAAAACATCATTGACAAATTCTGGAGCATCCAAATGGACTTTAGCTTCCAATGGTGCAGTAGCCCACTCAGCTGGAATCTTAACTTCAACAAGGCCATCAACAGCTCTGTCAATAGCGTCGTGATTCATTTTGACAATTTCTGGTCCCTTCTTTCCGTATGTCTTAACGACAGCTTCCTTCAACAATTTGACGGCAGTTTCAAATGGAAGAATATCAGCCAATTTGAAGAAGACAGTTTGCATGATCATGTTAATTCTTCTTCCCAATTTGACTTCTTGTCCAATCTTAATGGCATCAATAACATAGAACTTGATGTTCTTCTTGGCAAGAGCTCTCTTCATTGAGCCTGGGAGTTGCTTCTCGAGTTCAGCACCAGTCCATGGGCAGTTCAAGACAAAGACTGATCCTTCTTTAGCAGTCTCAACCATATCATACTTTTGAACGTAGTTCGGGAAGTGGCAAGCAGTGTAGTCACTGTTTTGGATCAAATATTGTGACTTGATTTCCTTGTCACCAAATCTCAAGTGAGACACAGTAATTCCACCAGACTTGTGTGCATCATAATAGAAGTAAGCTTGGACAAACTTCTCAGTGTTTTGACCAATGATTCTAATAGCGTCGTGATTGGCACCGACAGTTCCATCAGATCCAAGACCCCAGAACATACATTGGGTGGTACCAGCTGGAATTGGGTTGAATCCTTCTCCAAGAGGAAGTGACAAGTGAGTCACATCATCATCAATACCAACAGTGAAGTGGTTCTTTGGCTTCTCAAGTTTCAAGTTATCAAAGACAGCCTTGGCCATCACTGGGGTGAATTCTTTGCTTCCAAGTCCGTATCTTCCACCAACAATGGTCAACATCTTTTGAGCATCGAGTAAAACAGTAGCGACATCGAGATAAAGTGGTTCACCGAATGAGCCAATTTCTTTCACTCTGTCCAAAACAGCAATCTTCTTAGCAGATGCTGGGAGTTGTTCCAAGAAGTGTTTAGCAGAGAATGGTCTGTACAAGTGAACAGCCAAAACACCAACCTTCTCACCTTTAGTAGCCAAGTAGTCAACAGTCTCTTCCAAGACTGGGACACCAGCACCCATAGCAATAACTACTCTTTCTGCGTCAGCAGCTCCGTAGTATTCGAAAATCTTGTGCTTTCTTCCAGTAAGAGCAGCAACCTTGTCCATGTACTTCTGAACAATTTCTGGGATCTTGTCATAATCAGCATTCGACTTTTCAACAGCTTGGAAGAACACATCTGGGCCTTGTGAAGTTCCTCTTTGAGTTGGGTGAATTGGATTGAGACCTCTCTTGTGTGCTCTGTCGACGTATTCTGGAACAACCAAACTTTTGATTTGGTCATAAGACAATTGGTGGATCTTTTGAATTTCGTGAGAAGTTCTGAAACCATCGAAGAAGTGCAAGAATGGGAGGGAAGCTTCCATAGCAGCAAGGTGAGCAACAATTCCGAGATCATGAGCTTGTTGGACGGTGTGGGATGACAACAAACAGAACCCGGTTGATCTGCAAGCCATCACATCAGAGTGATCACCGAAGATAGAAAGAGCTTGACCAGCCAAAGCTCTTGCTGAGACGTGGAAGACACATGGGAGATGTTCACCAGCAATCTTAATCATATTTGGGATCATCAACATAAGTCCCTGAGAGCATGTGTATGTGCTCACAAGTGAACCAGCAGCACAACCACCATGGACAGCTCCAGCAGCACCGGCCTCAGACTCCATTTCAAAGACTTCTGGGACTTGGCCAAAAACGTTCTTTCTTCCTTGTGAAGCCCAAACATCGGCGTTCTCCGCCATTGGGGATGATGGGGTGATTGGGAAGATGAATGAGACATCACTCATCGCGTATGAGACATAGACTGCAGCTTGATTGCCGTCGACTGATTGCATGTTTTGAATGTCTGTTGGTTAGTGCTTTTTGCTTATATACCTTAAGGGTTCGTCCGTGACGTGGTTGGTATTTTAAGAGTTTTTCAATTGGCGAATTATTACGACGTTCGAAATTATAACAGAAAACAGGATAAGGAATTTACAAGGCAATCAAAGCATTTTGGCAATGAAATTATTTCTGTGTTACATTTTCAAGTTAATTGTTCAAAGAATCAATTATTCTGGTCTGCCAAAGAATTAAACGCCGATTGTATTTATATAACACTAAAAACTGCATTTTTGCTTTATGCAATTCGCTGTTTTTGCATGCATTTTCTTCGGCTAATTATTTCGAAATAGTGTTGCGTGTTGACGCGTTTTTCTCTTCTTCGGATTTTTTCCTTCTTAAAATGGTTCGTTAATAAAATATATAATATAGAGATATTCGTTTGATAGACGGGAATATATCCTCAAACATATTTTTATTGTTTTTTATTGATTATCTTTGTTTTTCTTTTCCTAGTTCAACCATTAAAAACCTCACTGGGGAACAGGCTCCAAATTTTGTAATTATAATAAAACACTTTATAAAAAAACCAATGTTTTTAAAGAGGCGGAGCTCAATTATGATGAGGGTTTAGCGATTCTTTTTATTCGATCCATTTCGAATGTAATCTCACAAATTCGCAGAAATTCAGTTCCTTTTTAAAGTTTTTAGTAAAGAATTCGTTTTCTCCTTGAATTTCAATTGAAATTGGTTGAATTCAAAAATCTACGAAAAAGACTGCGAATAAATTTTTTTTTTAATTTTTTTGCATATATAAAGACTTCATTTCTATATAAATAAGCGGGAAAAAATCATTTTAAAGAAGAAAAAAAAATACATAATCAATTTAAATAAAATATCTATTTTTTATGGTTTAAAAAACTAAAATATATAATTTAGTTAAATTTAATAAAAAAATGAATACACTATTAGTTTTATATTTAAAAAAAATAATTAGAATAACTATATTATATTTTTATTAAAATACATTATTTTGTATTATATTTAAAATTAAGTTATTATTTTAGTATTTATTATTAAAAATATAGTTAGAATTAATTCTTTTTATTATAAAAATGTTTTAATTTTTTTTTAATAATAAAAATAAATTATAAACATTTTGTTTTTTATAAAAATGATATGTGTAGAGCATGTGCATTGTAAATATAAAGTCTAAAATATTCTGGATATGATGTATTGAAAAGTTTTTATTTGGTGGTGAATAACATTAAAAAACGATTAGATCAAGAAGATTTTTTAATAAAACATTAATATTTTAAAACAAACTAGATTCTAATGTTTGATGTTTTATTTTGAACTTAAATTGATGTTTTAAAATGGGTTAGTGAAATTTATTATATCATTTGGTTTTTGAACAAGGCCAATTCATTTTTTAAAGGCCAACCACTTGTTTTAATAACAAAGAAATTTCAGTGAAAATAAACCTCAAAACATACAAAGGAGTTTAGTATATATCACTGCTCCTTAATAACTTTTAATAAAAACTCATTTCAAAACAAACTATTTTGTTTAATAAAGTATTTTATTTTTTAAATAAATATATATATATTAACACCCAAGATGGATAATTTATTTTATATAATTTTTTACATATTTAGAATCAATAACTTTTAATTTATTTCACATAGACTAAGATAGTGAAACTGCTTTTACATATAAATAACAACAACATTTATAAATTGATATCATACCCAATTAAAGATATACAATTATAAGATTTCCAAGTGATAATAATAACAACCACAACTGAATATCATAATACCAAATTGTATTACAACAATACTCCGACTGCAAAAAATACCAAAATATTTATTTTGATTATTTAACGATTGGTAATAAAATCACGTTGTTTGAACTGATACATTTATTGAATATATTTTTTTCCAAATGTTGTTACAAACAAAAAATGGTATTACCAAAACATTTTGTTTATGTTTGATGTGTGTCACATTTTAAAATTCAAAATATAGAATATTATTTTTGTTTTAAGATAACTCATCTGTGTGTTTTAATGACGAAAATACAAACTTCTTAGAAATTATTTGTAAAACTTGACTCAATATCATTTCAATATTTCATACCTTTTACGTGATGACAAAAAATCAATTGCCAAAGTTTTAATTTTAATCCCACAATCAAAGTAATTTTATTTTTTAAAAGGATTCATTTTTTGCAAGTCAGTGAAATTGGGTTGAAATAAAAAAATCATATTGTATTTAAATTTGTTAAAAACTAATTTGAAATCAATATAATCTTAATTCTCATGGAATCACTTTAAAATCACCATGACGTTGTAATTGACAAGTAAATATATCCTATTATGTCATTTTAGAATTTTCCAGTTTACTTTTTTTGCAAAAAAATGCACTGTAATTTATTTTTGCCATAAAGGTATATATGAACTTGTGTGTTGTCAATTTTTATTTTATAATATTCAACCCAATGATGATGACTAATGACATTAAATATCATTGGGATGTTCTAATAATTAGGTTGGTAAGGCGGTTTTAATAAACACTAATTGTTGTTTTTCAATTAAAAACTTAAATGATTAATTTGATTTATGTCAACAACTTATGAAAATACTACAGGTTTTTTGTTCACTTTATCAATAAAATATTCAATGATAACAGTAACTAAAAAAATAATAACATTAATATTTTTGGTTATTATTGATTGTCAAATCCATTATTATTATTTTAATGTATACAATTTTCATATTCAAACCAAGATTGTGATGACACATAACCTTTGCTTTGATATGTAAACTGTATACAAATAGTTGGTACTTTACCAAATTTTTGTTGAAATTCCTTTATATAAAATTTCTGTTTTTTTATTTTTTTTATTTATTATTTCCATTCAAAAAACAATATCAACTTTTTAACCCTCAAAATCAATTCAGTTATAGAATTCGATTAAAAATACAGGATTTCAACGAAAAAGTAAAACAAATTCAAACGATTTCTTAGCAGGATTAGACATACTTTGTTTATTTATAAAATGTTCACAGAAATGATTTAGTTAATCAAATGAAAATATGAGGCAAAACAGCAATATGGTTAATCATTGTTAATGTCCGTTATTTATCAATGGTAATATCGACGAAAAAAGGCAAAAAAGTAAATTATGTACCATAGTTTGTTGAAAGAAGGTCCATAATTTTTACAAATAATACTATATATTAAACAACTTTTTTAAAAAAATATTTATTTATTTTAATATTTGTTTTTTCCTAAAGACAAAATAAACATTTAAAATTAACTTTATTTTTAAAACTACAATTTGGATTGTTAATGTTTCCTAATCTGTAACAATAATTTATTTTTTATTTAAATTTATTAAAAATTTGATTTTATATATTTTAAATAAAAAAACAAAATTGGATTAAACTATTGATAAATACTTATCAATAACATCAATAACCGGGTCATATAAAACATTTAAACGATTTTCAAGTGGTTTTGATTCAAGTCCACACAAAAGAAAAGATTTTTTATTTGTATATTCAGAAACCATATTGACTGCTTCAACAATCCACTGACAAAACACCTCTTTTTCAACCATTTTCCCGTTTCCCTTTTTGTAGTAAATTTTGCAACTGTTTTGTTACTCATCCAATCCGATCCCTGAAACGTTCTTTTAACTCTTTAAACACAAAGACGTCAAGAGGCTGCAAAAAATATGTTATAGTTGGCTGGAAACAGGTTGATTTTAATATCATCAGTTGGAAACTTTTTATTTTTTACATAAACAGAGAAGTTACCCATTCAAATGATATCAAGTCAATCCCAACTTTTTTGCTATATGGTATTACAACGTTTTGATCCCATTTATTCATTATATGGGTATTGTTGCAACCATTTTGTGATACCGTGCTTATCACACCTTCGATTTTTGGTTCATTTCGAAGTTTAAAAAATATAACAAAAGGTGTTAACACACTTCCCCGTTTTGTTGAACATAAAATGAATGTTGCTTTTAAATGCTCCTTTCCACAAGTTGTGATATCCAAATGTTTGACACCTTTGGTTTCAATGGTGGTTTTCTGACCATATCAAACTCGATTCTGGTTTCTTCTATATTTAAAATTGCTTCATTTGGTACATAAATATCCTTTTTTCAATACTTGTAAGATGTAAAACTGTTTCAATTTCTCGTCTTTTTTCTTTTTGTGAATTTTGAATATAAGTGCGTGTTATCCTCTTGTAAGATAATTTGTATCTTCGGAAAAAGCCATAAAACCATTAATTTTTGTTGGTTAACTCAATTTGTGGATAGTGTTGTTTTATATAATTAATGACCATTTCCTTTGACATCAAAATTCGATCTCTTTTACAATATTTGATAAAATTAACAAGTTCTTGTTCCAGTTGGCTAAACCTGGGCTTCCTACCATTTCCAAAAATTCTTCTTCGTGTTTTCTTGTTTGAACAGTTTGCAATATCTGGAAGCATTTTTCTTACCTTTTCAAATTCGTGTATAGAATCCCCATATTCTTTGATATTGAAAATAAAGATATTTTATATAAGATATTGGGTTTGAGAAATTTTTTTCTTTTGTTCTAATGTGTACGATGATCTTGCTTTGTTTATGTTTATTATTATATTTTTACTCTATTATTTGTTTTTATTCTGCCATTTTAATCTTGTTTAATCAAAATTGATTTGAAAGTTATTTTTTTATAAGTATATTTTACGAATTCTGTTAATCAACAAAATTAATCATTATTTCATATAATTTTTATTTCCTTAAAATAGATAGTCCTTATATTCCACAACATCAACAAAAAAATTACAGATAGCGGAAAAAACAGGGACCAGACTAATAATAGCGCATTTGTTTTAAATGGATTTTTTGTTAAAAAACGGGAAATTTTCATTTTAAAAATGATATTTTTCACTTAGAACTTATATAAATTGACTTATATTATCAAAATAAATGAACTAAAAAAATAAATGGAACTAAATCTTCCAATAAACCCATTTATCAGAGTATCAGAAGAAGCCAACGTCATAATTACAATTCATTTGGTCGATTTAATGAGTCCATATTTTATTCAGCAAAATGTTGTTGATGAACAACAAAAAAAAGAAAACAACAGAGTTATTGAAAGGTATTTCTGATATTCAGCAAATAATCAGTAATATTCAAAAGCATTCAATGATGATAAACGATTCGACTACCACAACTGTTTTTTCATTTACTCAAACCGATATTAACAATTCACTTCTTTTGAAAGATTTTTTAGTTGGAGATGTCACGTTTTTTAACTTAAAAACACAAAGAGAACAAATTGGAGTAATAAAAACTCTTTGTAAAAAAATGAGTTTTGCTACCAATCGTTCGGTTGGAATATTGTTTGACATAAATCACAATGCAGTTCGAAGATCATTAAACGCATACAAAAAAGTTTGTCAATTTCGGAGAAGGCAAGGTGGTAGACCTTCTTTGTTTGATGAAACTACTCTTTTCATAACAAAGAAATTCATTGAGTATTGTTCTTCACAAAAGATTTTGTTGTCAACTTGTGCTTTTGAAAGATTGATTGTCAACATTAACAATACTTGTCCATGCCGTGACACCCCAAGAAAGTGGATTATTAGAGAGTTTGATTTAAAATACATTGAATGTAAACCAGAAGAACTCAATCGATTGTTAATAGAACCAGGTGAAATAATAGATAATTATGTTGTTCTTTCAAGTTTCAATGGTATAGATAGTCGTCTGGTATTTAATATCGATGAAATTGGGTTTTCCGAGTATTCTGATCATAAAATGTTAAAGTGTTGGTACCAAAAAATTCAATCAACAAAAGTGTTAAAATTGGAGTGAGCAGAAACGAAAAGAAATCAACAGTGATTTGTATGATCTGTTTATATGGTACTTTGTATTGTCCCGGAGTTATTGTTGTTAACAAAAAATACCTGTTGATATAATCGGCACATTTCCCGATGTTACATTTTTTCAAAGCGTAACAGGGTTTGCAACCAAGCAAATTTTTACTGATTATATGTTGAACATAGTTGTGCCATACATAATGTCGAAGAGACTGAATTTCGGGTTGAGTGCATTAGAACCAGCAGTCATCATGTTAGATGGTTTTAGTGGACACAACATCGAATATTTAAACAAAGAGCTTTCAAAAAGAAACATTCGACTTCATAAATATGTAGCACATTGTTCACATTTGACACAGCCTCTCGACTTGTGTATGTTTGGTGTTTGGAAAAGAAAGCTTCAGTTAGCACGCCAGTGTTTAGAACAAGTGTTGAACCGTCAAATTTGCCAACTCTTTCATCACAGACAAGTGCTTTTGGCAATATTCCCACTTATTCAACAGAACAAACAACTCTGTCATCTGCAATGAAAGAGTTGGTAGAGTCTATATATATTCACAACAACGTTTCAAATGACGCGACAAGAGATGCATCAACCCGACACCAAACTGGTGAACGTATCAAAAATACATTCATGAAATTGTTGGTTTCCCTTGAACTGTCTGCAACACACCAAACAATAATTAAGTTGTTCAACAGGGCGGGTATTGTTTTTCGTTATCAAAACGGCAAATTGAGAATGTACGTCGATTTGCCACATGCAAATAGGCTAATAGATGAATACAGACATTACTTTCAAATAAATTTCTTTGAAAACAAACAGCTTTTGGACAAATTAACAGCTCCACAAAATCAAAAAGAATTGATTTCTATTTCTGATGTCAAGAGATGGAGCAACGACTTTATTCTTAGTCTTATTTTATCTTTAACAGATATGTTAGAAACGACCAATGAAGTGTTGAATTTGAAAGAGCAGATAAAAAATGTATGCGAAATTCCAATTGTAATAGTACAAGACAACATCAACCCTTATTATTTACCAAGACTGTATGAGCCGTCACTAAGAGAACTTGCTGCTTTGTTTGATTTTGATCAAAAAGAGTGGGACTATATGGAGGAAACAGGAATTTATAGTTCTTATTGTTTTTGTTAGTTTCTAATAATAATCAGAGTTTATCACAAAAACCTTTGTGTTTATTAATAGTTGGTCCCTGGTTATTTAAATAGAACTAATTTTAATACAGTGCCTAAAATGGGTGGGCGACTTTTAAAGTATTAGGGCGGAAATAGTAAAAATTATGAAACCCCTGTTTTTTCCTTAATTCGAAGAAAATATTATTGTTTTTTTGTTTTATAAAACACAAAATTTATTATTGTTTTTAATAACACAAAAACTTTTAATAACACTTTGTAAAAATAGCAATTCTAATTATACATTTAATCGAATTAATATTTTCAAGTTCTAAAAAATCAATAGCTATTCTTCTTTAGCTTTTCTTCTTTGGCTTTTTTAAAAAGTGAGTAAACGGGTTCTAATTTACAAAACAAAACAAACCTAGCAGTGATGTTTCCTTTTCTCTGTTTTATTATTTGTTTTTTTCTAATTCCAGTTCGAAATAAATGGTTTTTGATTTTAGTATATTTAATTATAAAAAAAACTATTCAAGAAAAAATCAATTAAAATTAAGTTTTTTCATCATTTCTGGAATCCATATGTTTAAGAATTCATTGTGATTGAACAGCTTATATTCAATATTGTTGTTGCAGTATTTTTCGATTGATTCCATTACTCTATATTCACATTCAAAACAGTTTGGTTGAATTGGAACTTGATTTTTTTAACATCATTTATTTTTTTGGATTTTCTATTTCCTCCCTTTTTCTTTTAAGATTTTCTAAATTCACCCATTTTTTAAGATTTTGTTTTTTTCTCGAAAATCGTTTTGATTGGCTAAATAATTTTTTCTAAAAATACTTAAATTATGATTTGAATTTTGCTCGGGAAATGTCCTAATCATTAGGGAATTTTACTAAAGTTAGGGACTCACTTTAAAAGTCGCCGACTCATTTTAGGCACTGTACCTAAACCCCGATTATTTGTTTATTTTTCTCTGACAAGAAAACTTTATACAAAAAATAAAACAGCTTAATTTAGTCTAGTCCCTGGTTTATGATTTGGTCCCTGGTTTTTCCTGTATCTGTACAAAAAATATAGTTCTTCAATTCAGCAAAGGTAGGTAAATCAAAATCTGTACCATAAAAGCAAATTATTTAATTGATAATTTTACTGATATTTTTTTAAAAATGTGTTATTATACGGAAAAAATAAACCAAGAGTCAATTTTGCCATTTTTATTTATCCAAATATTCACACGTTTTTAAATGAAAATTGTGTTAAATTTCAAAAAAAGTTTTATCAATTGAAAAAAAATCCAAAAATCATCAAAAAAAGAAACGATATATTTACAAAATCATATTATTATAAATAATATGTTTTTGTAAAAATAAATAGTATTATTTAAAAAATCATAAACCAATTTGTTCATAAACTCGCCGACGTACCTAATCCCCAACCAGGGTGTGCCAAACCAGGATGGAATTGGCCGATATAAATAGAGCGATTATTTGGTAAAGAGAAATAAAATATTGTCAAATAATATTAAAATAAATATTTACGGCATATACAAATAACAATTACCAATAAATATAATGTTATTTATATTTTTTTTCAAATTTTTGTAAGAAGAAAATAATATCTTTTATTAAAAAAATAAACTAATCAATAATAATTAAACAAAATCATTTCACTGCTCATTTGATTGTTTTTGAAAATCGGGAGCAGTTGCAAAATTGTCTCTAGAACCCTTCATCGACATTCGCTTATTATATTCCATTTCTGACAAATGAGGTTTTCAACCCAATTTTGCGGATGAAAAAGATGACTCAGATAAGCAACTTGTTGAATATGTGCTTAGCAAGTATAAGTAAAATGTCCACAGAGCCGTGTTCCGAGGTATTAAAGAACGCAAAGAGTGAAGATCTAATATATAGTCAGTTTCAAGATGTCCTTTTTTCAAAACAAGTCTGGGCACGATTTCTTCTTTAAATTGAGATATTGAAGAATTATGATATTGTTCTCTCATATTGTCAATTCCCTCTCTTAACACTTCAAAATCACTGTCAAGTTCTTTTTCTTTATTTAAATATTTTCTATTTCTATTGCTAAATAACATTTTTCTTGAAGCTTATCAAACTTTTTTTCAAAAACTGAAATCGTTTTTTGAACTTTGTTTTTAATACTGTCAATAAATTCAATATCATAACCTTTCTCCTTTCTACATCGAATGCCATAATCTTCGAAACATTTTGCATTGAACTAAAGTTGTCATTTTCCACACACAATATCATTTCATTTATATGGATGTAAAAATTTTCAATTTCAATTATCTCTACAAATTATATTGTCTTTGTGTTGTAATTTTTGATTAAGATACGACAAATCAACCAAAGTATCCATAAGAACAGCACAAATGAAATAACTATCTTTATCAACCAAAAAAGAAAGTAAATCGCTCATATCAATATCATTGACACTTTCACACTCAACACTTTTTTTCAAGAAAAAAACTTCAATTTCCTTCCAATTGTTATATGAAAACGTTACAATTGATTTCATTCTTAAAAAATGTGTAGGACAGTATGTTCCAACGGTGGCGCCTCCCATCATTTTCCAATCATTATCTTCTGATAAAATATAACAAATATCTTTTAACCACTCTAATAGACGAACAACCAAACAATCCTTTTCAAGTTCTTTTGACGCCAGATTAATTGTATGACAAAAACATCTATTTTTATCACAAACAAAACATCTGTTTTCATAGTTAACTTCTTTCATAATGAGAGTATAACATCCATTGTAACAACCATGCATATTTGAACCTGCATCACTTGTACAAATACTTATTTTATTGCGGTCCACACCAAACTCTAGAAAATACTTAAATATTTTGTCTTTAATAGATTTTCCAGTCGAAAGTGTGGCTTCCCAAAACTTTAAAAGAATATCTTTGACTTCAGCGTTTAGCATTACCAATCTCACCATATTACATATTTACTAACTTTGTGTATTTTGCATTCATCACATTGTATTGCTACAAAAACACAATTTTGGATCATAACTTTGATTTGTTCTTTTTCAATTGAATATTTTTCATCACTTTTACGTCTCATTGTTGTTTTAGACAAACAAAGACATTTATAAAAATGTAAACCAGAGACTTTTATTCCTTCGATGACACCACTTATAATATCATTGATAACTTCTGTTTTTGAAATAAAGTCATTTTGGATTATTTTTTTGAAATAAACAACTCACACTCCCTAACATGTTGTAACAATTTTGTGTCTCTCTCATCTTCTTGAACTTCTTTTTCTTGCACTTTTTTAATAAAAATAAAATATTCTACCGGAGTTATAAACGTTTAAAATCAAGTCTATAGTTTTTTGGTGTATTCAATGGAGTGGATATGTTGATTCATTCCACTTCTGGTTAATATTTTCCCACATATTTTTCAATAAAAATGGGTTTTGTCTATCCTCTCAAATAATACAAGTTGTGTGTATTCATCTTTCAACATTGTTATTTTAAGTTTTTTTAATTATTATTTATAAATAAACTCAGTGTTTTCGACGTTATTAAATTATATTTGTTTTTCATATTCCCACAAAGCAAAAAATAGTTAAACTAAAATATAAAAAACAAAATAATTATTTTTGTCTTTTTGGTTTGCCACGCCACGAAAGTGCCACACAGTGCACAAATTGTTACGGTTTGGATTACCCTGTCCCCAACAAACCAATACTGCTAAAAAAGTAGTGTTTTTGTTTTTTTTTTTGAAAAACAAATAAATTATACAGTGCAGTTCAATTATAGTAAAATGAAAATGGAATAACGAGTTCAAATTGTGATCTAAATTTTTTTTGATAGAATAGTAATTTGGCAAATTAGGCTCCTTGGTAAATAAAAATTATTATAAATATATTTTTGAAAATAAACAAAACAAAATAATATATATTATTTTTGATATATGTTTTCAACAAAAAACAATAAAATTGTCTTTTTGTGATTATTACGACATTGTGATAGTCGGATAGTTTTTATTATATTTATAAAATTAATAAGAAATATTACATATTTTTAATAACACTTTCGAAATATAAAAATACAGAGACATACATTTTACATAATTGTTATTAATTATATTTAATAAATATATTATGTTGTACTCTTTTGTACCAATTTTATTTTTCAAATAAGATAAAAAATGTAATTAAAATGAAAAAAGTTTTAAAAAAATTCAAACACTATTTTATTCATGAGTCAATATTTACGTTTACCGAGTTTATAACCACAACAGGTTAGTTCAAAATGGGAAGAAACTAGCTTTAGACTTTCAACATATTCTGATCTTTTAATCAGTCGAGAAGCTATTTTTTAGATACAAATAAAAATTAAATGAGTTGAATTTCTGTGATTTGTTTATAAATGACAACATCAAACAACTTTGTGTCAATTTCACAAATGAATAGGCAGCCAAACGAACGATTATTTTTCAATTAAAGATAATTTGGATACAACAGTTTTGTGTTGGAAAGACATCACTATGGATGAGTTTGATGCTTTTATCGCAACAATTATTGTTCAAGGCCAGTTCAAAGATAACAAAATTTCACTTGATACCCTCTGGAATAGCCAAAAATCAAGTGTAATTTATCGGTACCAATTCCTTTGAAAAATTTAAACTAATCAAAACACATTTGAGTTCGATGATAGT
>NW_004443615.1:0-4565 GCF_000330505.1 Entamoeba invadens IP1 | reverse complement strand
GTGTCAACACAAAACACGCATGTGGACACAACACAAACACATACTTTAACACAGCAAGTCACAAGTTCACAACTAGCCCGTCTCAGAATGTTACGACAAAATTAGCTTCGTCTTATCCAACATCCAGTAACATCCCAACCCATATTATTTTCACGCGGAGCTGCACAATTACGACCACTTGTATTTCCCGCTTCAATACAACCAATTATTAATTGTAGTTTAACCAGCCATGAAAGAATTGCTGTTTCAACCAACACTGTTTTGAGAATTCAAAACCTTAATTCCAGCGTCACTGTTAATCACACAACACAAACTGAAACGGACAAATATGATATGACTAATCCCAACAACTCTATTTATACAGAGGATAAACATGACTTTGATAACTTTTCGTATATCAAAACAATATACAATATGTTCAACGATAACATGGTCAAAATTTATCCAAAATCTGAACTACAGCGGTAGAAATTTACCGCTGTAGTTCAGAGTTGTCAATGGATGAGAATTTATCTATTATGGTAAATATTGCAACAAAACTTTTATGCCTTATAAACCAGGAAAGTATGGGTTAAAGTTTTTTTGTTGACTGATTCCACCACAAACCTTGTGTTAAACTCATTTTTTATAGAGAATCAAATGATGGTGAACCAGGTAATGATATTGGAAGACTTGTTGTTATTGGTTGTTGAAAAGGTTACAGATGATATTCCCAATAGAGTCAACCATAACGATTGATAGATTCTTTACAAGAGAAAAATTGTGTATAAAACTCTTGGAATACGACATTTACATAAATGACACTGTTAACATTACTAGAAAATTTGTTCCAACAGAAGCCAAACTGAATGTTGCAAATTCACGAAGAAAGGTGAGTACTCAAGTTTCAAAGAAAGTCCTCGAAAAGACAATTGAAATCAACGGTTATAAGAAAAAAAATACAATTGGTTTATTTTTTGAAAAAATTAGAAATGTTATTTTGCTGACTTCATTGACAGCACATGACGAATCTTTTTTATACTAACGATGATATTGAAAAGGGAAAAGTTCAATAAGTTCTCAGATAAAATAAATACCCGCGTGGAGTTGATCAGTCAGATCAAAGTATGAAAAGTCGTTGCTGTAAACGTCTTTCGAGAAGATGGCCTTTGGCTTTTTTACCACATTATTGATATGGCTTTACACAATAGTTATATTCTGTTAATACTAAACAAGTGAAAAGAATGCGGAATTCAAGAACAAGAGAAAATGAAAAGAAAAAATCCAAAATGGAAATATGTCATTGACCTTTCTAAACAACTTGGTACGCCAAATGCAAAAAGTAGATTGAGGAAAAACAAACAATGAGAAAAGCTATTGTTGAGTATCTTGAAATCGAGGAAGAAAGTAAATATATTACAGAACAAAAAGAAATTGTTAAAGTCATAAAAGAGAAAGAAACAAACAAAGGAAAGTCGGAATGTAGAATTTGTTTGGATTTGAAAAAGAATAAAGTTACAACAAACAACTTTAAAATAAAATGCTGTAAATGTGACAACCACATCTGTTCTTTTTATTTTCAATGTTTATGTGACAATTGTTCGAAAATCATAAACAAAGAATTGTTAAAAAAACTTGGAGAATGGAGAAAACACAATAAAAAATTAACAAAATAATCAAAATTTATTTTTTGTTAATTCTAAAATATTAAAAATATAATATAATATTTTTTCAATCACCTTTTTACCATCAAACAGTAACTAATTATTATAGATATTATTTATTTTTTATGTTTACAATCAAAGTTTGTTTAGAAAATATAATTACTATTGGTTAGGATTTGTTTTTTCTGAAATGGGTATAATTTTTAATAAAATGGATACGATTTTTTGAGAAATGATTTGATTGTTCGAAAAGGGTATATTTCCCAATAAAATGGATTAAAATCAATTAAATGGGATCGGATTATTTATAAAAAAATTGTTTTCTTATGAAAGGACGCAATTCCTAATAATCGAGACGCTATTTCTTTAAAATGAATATATTTTCGATTAATGGGATTGAATTCTTTATAAAAAGTATCGATTTTTTTAAATTGGACAGAATTTCGAAAAAAGAGGTGCATTTACTGAAAGATTGGGCAAGTTTACGTTGAAAAAGGATTGAATTCTTTATAAGTTATTGTGTTTTTACAGTCTTTTAAAACAATTCAAAATTAATAAAAATAACGTACTTAATTTTAATGATTTCATACCAAAGATTATAGTATTATTTAATAAAATTCATAAAAAACTCAAGAAAAAAACAATTCTTGAAACTCAATTAAAAATCAAATATTTTCTCGATTGAAAACTTTGGGCCATATTTCCTCTCTAACCTTTTCAAATGTTGCTTGTGCTTCTTCACTGTTTATCGATTTGAATCCTTCTGTTATTTTGTCGAGCAAATCTTGAACACTTCTCCAAATTTGATATTTTTTACTCTGTGTTTCCACAGCCCAAAGACATTTTCTATTGGATTCAGTGCAGGTGAATACGCTGCATTGAAAACTACAACATTACCAGTTCCTTCGAGAACTCCTTGAATACAATTATGAATATCGCAGTTGTCGCACCAAAAAACACATCGACGCCCCTTTAGATCATATTCATGTACGAGATATTTGAAATATGTTTTGAATGATTCGATTGTGTTAGTAACAAAAGTCAAATTGCAATACCGAAAACCATCACAGTCCAAAACACCTATCGACGTCAGCCCCACTCATCCTTTTGCTTTGGTTACAAAACATTCTTTTCCTCGTGCTGCTTATCCATAAGCTGTTGTTTTACAAACTCTCCAACTCGTCTCATCGACACAGACCCATTTTGCTCCGCCGGATATATAATTACGAAGTTGATTAACTGCTTCATTTTTTGTTTTGTTATCTGTTGTGTTGGCCGACACACCTCTATTTTTTCTCGTTTAAACGAAAATATCGGGACTTCTCATTCCTCATTTTTTGCTGTTAGTCCACTCATAAATTTGGCAATCGAAGATTTAGAAAACGTGTAATTATCAAGCTTTTCATCTGAAATCATGGTATTATCGATGTTTTCAAAATTCAGTATATTTTTTTCCTGTCCTCTTTGCATCTTAAGTTTTTTCTTACTGTGCAATTTTCTCGTGAATTTCATCGATTATTATTGTGCTGTCTCTTATGATTGCATTTTTAACAAGATGTTGAAAAGGAAGTGTACTACTTTTTCTCTAATAATGGTTCTTGGGGTAAATAGATTTGCCAGCTCTTAGTTTTACTAACATATTTTCAACATATTTTTTTCTTGATACCAACTTCTTCTGAATACTTTCCTGATAACCAAAAGTCTCCATGTTCTTTCCACATTTCGATAAGTTTATTTCTAATTTGGTTCGTTATTCTTCTTGAAAAGAAGAGAGATTTGATGTGGATGATGAAGGAAGTGTCGCAGAAGAGTTTAATATTTATGTCTTTTTCGGTCTTCCTCTATTTCTTTTTTGTAAAGGAGGCAATTCCTGATAAGTAATTGGTGCATGTTGTACTGAGTTACCCTGAAAAAATTCTAAAGTGTTTTGTGTGTAAATTATACGAGATTCTGGATCACGAGTATCAACACAATCTAATCAACTCATTGTTATGATTATTATATTTAAAATGATTATTTTTATATTTGATTTGTGAATAAAGTTTCAAGAATTGTTTTTTTCTTGAGTTTTTTATGAATTTTATTAAATAATACTATAATCTTTGGTATGAAATCATTAAAATTAAGTACGTTATTTTTATTAATTTTGAATTGTTTTAAAAGACTGTAAAAACACAATAACTTATAAAGAATTCAATCCTTTTTCAACGTAAACTTGCCCAATCTTTCAGTAAATGCACCTCTTTTTTCGAAATTCTGTCCAATTTAAAAAAATCGATACTTTTTATAAAGAATTCAATCCCATTAATCGAAAATATATTCATTTTAAAGAAATAGCGTCTCGATTATTAGGAATTGCGTCCTTTCATAAGAAAACAATTTTTTTATAAATAATCCGATCCCATTTAATTGATTTTAATCCATTTTATTGGGAAATATACCCTTTTCGAACAATCAAATCATTTCTCAAAAAATCGTATCCATTTTATTAAAAATTATACCCATTTCAGAAAAAACAAATCCTAACCAATAGTAATTATATTTTCTAAACAAACTTTGATTGTAAACATAAAAAATAAATAATATCTATAATAATTAGTTACTGTTTGATGGTAAAAAGGTGATTGAAAAAATATTATATTATATTTTTAATATTTTAGAATTAACAAAAAATAAATTTTGATTATTTTGTTAATTTTTTATTGTGTTTTCTCCATTCTCCAAGTTTTTTTAACAATTCTTTGTTTATGATTTTCGAACAATTGTCACATAAACATTGAAAATAAAAAGAACAGATGTGGTTGTCACATTTACAGCATTTTATTTTAAAGTTGTTTGTTGTAACTTTATTCTTTTTCAAATCCAAACAAATTCTACATTCCGACTTTCCTTTGTTTGTTTCTTTCTCTTTTATGACTTTAA
>NW_004443617.1:0-1336 GCF_000330505.1 Entamoeba invadens IP1 | reverse complement strand
TACGAAAAACTGTGAATATTTTATTAAAACACAAAACCCCAAGTGAATGGTATTTATTGGGTAAAAAAAGAGTGTTAAAATAAAAATAAAACAACAGTTTTTTAAGAGGTTAAAACGGAATCATGGTATATGTCATTCATTAATAATAGTCTATTATTTGCAAAACAATAAAACTGAGACCACAAAAAGAACCCCTATAACGTTATTACCCACAAAATTTATAATTATTACACAAAGTTCCAAATTTTTGAAATTAAAATAAAACAAAGAGGAAATGTTGTTTGTTTTAATTATAAAATGTACTGTTCTCTTATTTAAAGACTTCATCTTTCTTTTCAAAGCGTTATGGGAGCAACTTCCTCTACGATTGGAATGATACCAAGAGAAAACACTGGGTCGGTTAAAGAATTGACAATGCTTTCGTTATACTCTCCATCTTCTCCCTTTTCAAAAATATCTAGTCCTGAAAAAAAATCGACATCAAGCAAAAAGGATGATACTCTTGATGAACTTGATATTGATATGTTTTACATTAAATCCGACAAAAAACGAAGTCAGTCGAGTCGTGAATACACAAAAAAGCCTTCGACGTTCTTTTCACATCGTAAGAGTAGAAATTGCGAGACTCGAATATCCAAATTAAAAATAACTAAAAATACCAAATGTGTAATTGATGACAAGTTGGTTCGACAGGACATAGGTGCATTAGAGCATAATTTCTTCTACTCATTTTTAATGGCGAAAGTGATGTGTGAAAATTTCAATTCAATTTACGACACTAAAATTCATGGATTTGATACACGTAATTTGCGAAGTGAAATATGTGGGAAAAGATCTCTTCTTTTTGTTTTTCAAACAAAAGAATACGTTTTTGGCTTTTATCAAAAGGACATGATTCCATTGGTGAAGTCTAATGAACCGACCCAAGTGACTTCCGAAGAGACTTTTCTCTTCTTCATGAAACGTGAATTGGAATGTCCTTTTCTCATCACCAAACGAGACCAAAAAAAGACGAATTTCTCGTTGTATGCAAACGATTCTACAACACTCATCTCGTGTTACTCTGCTTTTTGGTTGGATACAAATGGAAATCTCTCATTCAACCCACACATGAAAGACTCTTACAATATCAAATTAGAGTCTTACAGTCACTCACATCTAAGTTCTTCTATCAACAATCAATTCTGTGAAAGAATGTTAGTCCTCAAATGTTTATAGTTTCAAACTAATTCTTTGTATTTTTTGTTACGTCATCAATTCTATATATAAAACGTGTTTTTCTCTATTATATACAAAACTTTTATGATTAATTCTTATATTAATAAAAACTATATCA
>NW_004443820.1:9235-13475 GCF_000330505.1 Entamoeba invadens IP1 | reverse complement strand
ATTCGATTTAGCACCAGCCAAGTCTTTTCCTATCTTCTACATATCATCCTTCAACGCTTGGATTTGGGCTTCATAGTCGGCCTTCTGTGCTTTCAACATATCAGAGTCTATCCAGACCATCTTCAATTTTCTTAACCAACTCAGCAAGTTTTCTCTGAGCATCTTTATTGGAAGAATCAAGTTTTCTGTTCTTATCTTCTAACTCATCTTTCTCTGAGTTCAATAATGAAATCATCTTATCATTTGCACCCTTTGCTGAGGTCAAAGCAGCAGCCTTCGTCTTCTCAGCTTGCGATTGTTGGTTATACCCATCTCTCTCGTCCGAGGCCTTCTTGTTCTGAGCAACTTGTTGGTCGAGTTTCTTCTCGGTATCGTCAAGAGCCAATTGAGTCTTTTTCAAATCATTCTTGGTATTGGCAAGATCATTCAAACAGCTCCGGTGTCTTCCTTCTGTGCATTGACATCAGAAATGGTGTTATGCAATTTCTTTACTTGTTTCTCCAATTCAGCAATGTCAGTAGTATATAGTAGGTCACCTATCACTTCCAAAATTATTTGCCAAGGATATTAACTCAATCCTTTACCATTTTTCAATATTTTGATTTTCAAAGGATTTTACGTATTTTAATGTAAAACATACAATTTTTTTAGAAGTTGAAAAATATGTTTTTGAACTTATTATAAAATAATTTTAAAAAACTAGACAAACATCTTGGCGGTGAAAGTCGACCTACTATAACTACTCCTAACATAAAATGGAATTTTAATATTAATAAATTTAGAAATGAGTTTTAGAGAAGATATAAATATTAAACAAAAACAAATTCAAGAACACAAAACAAGAAGATTGCGACATAGAGAACAAATATTAAATGAACATAGAAATACAATGTATATGGAAAATATACCATTTAACAAATAGACAATTGGTTATCCATTTAAGAGTTTAAATAATATGAATCAATTTTGAAGAAAGATGTTAATAAAAAACAAATTATTAGTCAAGACTTGAATCCAAAAACCATGAAAAAACTGTATTCGAGACTTTATTACTCTCCACATTTTAATAGTTATGAAGTCGATTTTGCTTTCTTTGATTCTGGAAACAGCACCAAACAAAATATCTACATGTTCATTATTAATATTAACACAAAATATTTGTATGTATTTTCACTATATAATAAAAACAATGACATTTTAATAATGCCTTTTAATACTTTACTTAATGTTGGAGTTGTTTTTGATAACATACGTTTTGATGGTGAATCTGCATTGAATAGCACTTAGATGTCAAATTATTTCAATAAATTGAATATAAGAACATATTCATCTTTATCCAAACATATTAATAAAAACAGAGTTGTAGATCGAGTTATCAGAACAATTAGAACTGCTTACGATAATACAAGGTCGAGATACGTAAACAAAAATCAAGATATACTGATTCAAGAAATTGTTACTTACTATAATTTTTCAAAACATAATAAAACTGGTTATCGACCTATTGATATGCAATACATACCTAATTACAACAATATGTATAAATGCTATCAACTTGAATATGATTATATTAAACAAATGGTTAAGAAGAATGATGAAATATTATATAAACAATTTGAAAATGGATTTTTATCTTATAAATATGAAGACAAGTTAATAATATTTTTTTGGATAATAGCAAAGACAATACTTTCAGAAAGACAAGGAACTATTTTAGTACTGAAGCAATATTGATAAAATATGATCATGGTAACATAGTATGTAAACTTGATGATAATGATAAATTTGTAACAATTCCATGTTATTTTACACTTCAAGATTGCATCTAATTTTATATTAATAATGAAATTGAATCAAATACAATCAACGCAAAGCTTATTTACAATTTAAGTTATTTATCTATATGTTTATTTTTTGTTTTTAAAATGAGAAAATTATACATTAATTTACATAATAATAATTGCAAAGTAATAAATACATATCAATTTGATATTGAATTACCAATTGAATTTGTTTGTTCTACTAATAATAAATATATTAACACAATTGCAACCAGATTCTATAATTCATTGGGTCAGATTGATTGTTGAAATATTTTAAGAAGTGATTTGAATACTTCTAATGATTATCCTTCACAAGATGGATTTATAATTTTTGCTAACAGTGATAATCAAAAATCATTTGAAATAAAAGATAATAAACAAAAAATAAAAATATGGTTTACTGATTACAAAAATAATATAATCAATATTGGATTCTGATTATTATTTCATTGTTCAGTTAGAGTTGGTGTTTTAACTTGAGAACAGTAAGTTCGTAGTATTTTAAACACTATGTATTCTTGGTGTTATATCTGTTGTTAAGATTTTTTGCTCTTTTAATTTGAATAATCTCTTTTTAAACAAATATGTAAATATTTCTAATACTGTAATAAATATTATCAGAAATATAAATGATAATAATGAAGCTAATTCTACTATTTTTTCTAATTCAACCATTTAGTGATTTGAAAAACACAATATGGAATCTTCGATTATGTTTGTGATTTAAAAATTACCATAAATCATTCTAGAATTATAAGTATTATAAATAGTACCTGATTCAAAACTATCATAAATTGTAGTTGTGGTAGTTTTTTCTAATGAATTAATAATATATGTTTTATAATCTTTAAAATTGGATACAGCTTTGGATGACATATATATTTTTAGTGAAAAACCTTGACATATTTTTGTAATAGATGATGTATTTGTTATTTGTAAATTTGGTTCTATTAGATATATTCCATTACTATCTAAAGTTATATTATTCCACATAAATATGGATTTCTTCTTAAATAATTAATACCAGTATAAAATAAATTATTAAGATTACAATATAAATAAACACATATTGGTTTAGTTGTTATTGATGATAAATTACTATTTGATGTAAAATTCTTTGGTAAATATAAACTGAAATAATTAAAACAATAATATCCATCACCCCATAAATAACTAACCGTATCTGGTATTATTATTATTTGATGCTCATTTATATTAAATAGATTTTGTATTGTTGTAAACTGTTTTTCAAAAGTCGGTACTGAAATGTCCCGATTTTTTGCATTTATTTTATTTATTATTTTTGGGAATCGTTTTTTTGTAATAAATTCGCTTATTTTTTCCAAGTAAAAAAGAGAAAAACAGTCTTCAAAAAAGATTTTTTTACTTGAAAAATTTTTAAGCATTAAAAAATTCCATATAAAATTTGAAATAACGGGATTTTTGTTTCTAAAAAACATGTGAATTATCCCAAAAGTGCATTTTAGTACAAAAGCAAATAAACTTAATGTCAATTTTTTTTCATAATTAAACATTAAAATAATTAATAAAATATTCACAAAACAAGAGCTAGGTTCGAAGATTAGTGTTGTCACGAGAACAATAAAAATATCAAAATGATTTGATAACTTATTTTTGTTGGGTTTTATAAAGTCGACATTCTCTTTGAGCATTTAGTGAGAACACCATTTTTAAAATATTTCATAACAAAACAATATTGTTCTATCATTTTATCGTCTTTTCTTGTGTTGTTCTTTGACTTGGTCTGTCAAAATTATCAAACATTTGCTGTAATTTATTTTTTTGGTGTTTTTGGAACTCTTTATTTCATTATTTTTTATTCAGAATAGAAAACCACAGTTTGTTTTAAATTTCAATTAAATTTTAACGATAGTAATATTCAGTTAAAACTCGACACGAACAACACCATCCCAATTCACTTAAACGTTCATTGTTGTGCTTTTATGCCAACAGTACTGAATATATGTTGCGAAGTATCGTGTTATATGCAAATCAAATAACGGGATCGGTTTTTTTGGAAAAGGCTGGCTAATATTCCAACATTTTCCCAAATTTGTACGAAAATAATAGAACGGGATTGGTATATTTTTCAAAATAAAGTCAGTACTTTCGATTTTTTGTTTTTTGTTTTTTTAGGAAAAAACGAAAATAAAAAACGGGACTTTAGGAAGTTCTAAAAATATGACAGTACCGACTTTTGAAAAACAGTTTATATATTTTTCCATTTAACATACTTCCGTCACTAATTTGTTCAATACCTTTATAAATTTCATTATTAATAATTACATATGGAACTACTTTTACTATTCTATTTGTTGTTAAGAATTCTGTAACATTATCAATTTTTATTCTAAAACATGCAGTTTTATCAGTTTCTGATTTAATAGAATAAGTAA
>NW_004443820.1:0-9135 GCF_000330505.1 Entamoeba invadens IP1 | reverse complement strand
CTTGCGAAATTATATTTGGATATGGATATATTATTTTTGGAGTTGGTATTGAAGCCATTTTAGTATCTGTGTATGCATTACATACTGAGGCAATCATATCACTATAAGAATTACATACTAATGCTACATTATCACTGTAACTTTTAGATTTATTATAATATGTTAATATTTCAGAATTTACATAATCAGTAGGAGAAATATCTTTTGTATTTATACTTACTGTTCCATCTATGCTTGTAATTTTATCAGTTTTAATTTCATTGAATGTTATTGTAGAAGGATTAAAATATGATGTGCAAAAAACACTATTTTTACTTTTATCTTGATAAGCTGTTGAAAATACTTCCATTTTTATAAATTAAAAAAATGATTAGACTTCTTTAGAAGTCGTTCCATTTATTAAATATATCATTATTATTTTTACGACATTTTTTACGACAAAAATATAAATAACCAATTCAATATGAAATTTAAAATATAGTTTATTATTTAAACATAGAATCTAAATCAACACCAGTGAGTAATTCTACTTTATTTGGTGATAATGACCACATAGCATCATTTAATAAAACAATATTAATAGCATTAGTATTTAAATTACTACCATCTGGTTTGATATATGGATTATCTGTTCCATACATTGGTGTTGCTTGTAATGTTAATTGAATATTCGAAGTACTATATATACCATCAAAGAAACATCCAGATCCATATCTTTCTAAAGGAATTGACATCATAAAAACGGTAACATCTTCTAAGATTTTTTTTTCATTTTGTTGTTAAACTTGAATCATATTCATTATAAGTTAGTGAATTAATAAATGATTTAGGTGATGCAAATAATGTATCAAAATTAGCATTTGCAACTTGGAATTCAACAAATTCACGACTTAACGTATCCATCTGTTGATCAGGTTTAGTTCTATTAGCAGTTATAACCTTAATATCAGAAATATGTGGATTCTTAGATACTGTACATTGATTAGATGTTTTTGGAAATAAGAAGAATAACATGCTAGTATTTAGATAGCTCATCATATTTGAACAATAAATCTTAGATGGTGTTTGATTTGGTGGAAAATCATATTCAGTTGTTATTTGAGCTGGAACATATAAAGGATGTTTACTATATCTATCATATAATTCTCTTAAAACTGAATCCTTAACATTAAAACCATTAATAACAGATTGAAATAGTGTGCAAGTAGATTCCAAAACTTGAATTGTACTATCAAATTGACTAAATGAAGAAGTAGTATCAACTTTACTATAGCATAACATCATAGCCTTATCACCACATTGAGTAAATTCTTGAGTTAAACCTTTCTTAAAATCAGCTAACATTGATATTTGAGAATCATTATTATGATTTTCATTATATTTAGTTATGAACACATCTGGATCAACTTGATAGAATACAAAGTTTTGAGTAATTCTTTGTTTAATATCAAGTTCAAATTCATTGAAAATAGCATTTGGATAACTAGTAAAAGATTGTAATGGTAAGAAATTATTTAAAGGAATAATTATTTTCATCTCTGCCTCAAATGTTGAATTTCTAAGTAAATCATCAACTTTAACATATACTCCACATACATTATTTTTATGTTTCCAAGCATTTTTCCAAGCTGTATAAACACCAGCTCTAGATTCTTTTTCTTGTTGAGTTCTACACATTCCAGAAATAGTTGTTTCATATATCATCTTAGTGTTTTCATAATATGTAGTTCCATTTTTCCAATTAATTTTCATATTGTCTAGCCATTGAGTAGAATCTTTTAAACCAATAAATAACATACAAGCATTAGATTCTTTTTCTACAGATGTAGTTGCAGTTCTTGCTTCATCTAGAAATAATTTAAATCTTAATTTAATGGTTGTGCTTAAATAACTCTTATCAATAATAGTAATATGAAATGATGGATCTGTTATCGCTATTTTAGAATGAGCATTACTATTAAATGGAACTTGTTGTTGATAAGCATTTAGAGTTATCATTCTTGCATCATGTACACCATCATTTGCAGTAATTATTTTTTGTTGTTCATCGAAATATTTTAGGATATCTCCTCTATTGGCATCTTCTAAAACTGAAGGAATTATTATGTTAGACATTTGTTAAGAGTAAAAATATGAATTTTAATTATTATAAATGCGACAACCAGGATTTTATAAAACACTAAAAATTTTTGCAGATAAGATGTTAAATAAAGGTGGACATGTATTAAAGACATATGGAAATATTATGTCAAAAGTTGTTAATGTTGCTTAGCCGATAATAAATTCTGTACCGGTTATTGGTCCTATAGTTGGTAATATTGCTGATAAAAAATTTCAAACATATTCTAAACTTGGTGAAAGAATGATTGATGTTAGTAAAGGATCAGATCCTCTTAAATCATTACGTCACTTTGGTCATAATGATCTCAAAAATATATGGTCGAAATTAAATTAAGACATTAAAGACGTAAGACGTAGTCGGGACTCTGCCACAGTCATACCAAAGGTCAAAAATGTCGATAAATAAATATTGATTTTATGTTTTTTATATTTTAACAAATGGTAAAAATTCCTCTATTTTGGCAGAAACTTAAAAAATTGAAAGATTTTGTTTCTAAAGCAGCATTATGGATTAATGATAATATCGTTAAACTTCTTAAACCTATAATGAAACCTATGATTGAAAATATCTCACCTGAATATGGAAAATATATTAACAAAGCATTTGATTATGGTTTAGAAATAGTTGATAAAACAGTTCAGTTATATAGAACCTGATTATAGACAACATGTTAGTGAACAGATTAAATAAGGTATTCAAGATTATATGGATAATAATTCAAGTATATTTGGTCAACCTGTTAATAAATAATTATTAAAATTGTGATTACACACTTTATATTTTTACCAAAAATAAAATATAAATAAAAAATATATTGATATATTTTTTGTATTATAGTATTTACCTTGATAAGACATTTGTAATTTAGTTAAACCTGGTGGGAACATTTTAGTTCTGTAATTTGATGGAGCTTGTATATAAGATATAACAAATTCTTTTATTTCGGTTAAATTATTTACTACTTGATTAATTATTTCTTTTAAATTATTTAAAGTAATTATAAATCCATTTTTAGCAATAATATTATCAGGATCTTCAACATCTGGTACAAATAATTTATATAAAACATTTGTTGGTATTCGTTTCATAATTTCAATTATACCGCTTGTTATATGATCGATATTGGTTTCAAATTTGGCATATTTATCAACACCTTTTCTGTATAATGTGTTATTTATAAATTCATTTACATCTACACCCAATAATGAAGCCATTAATGTAGAATACATAAAAGATATCCTTTGTTTAGTGTTTATCATATTTTTATTAGAAATTTTTGCAACATTTGGAGTTTTATTTAACACATCTTTAATTGTGTTTTCAAACCATTTATAAACACTTGGTTTAGTTTGTGGTATTTTATCTTCACCACCATAAAATTGAATTTTTGCTTGTTTAACAACGTTAGATTTGTATTTATTAAATGATGTACCATTTTTCCCAATACGTTCTTCTAATGGAACCGAATTATAAAATGCATAATAACTATTTCGTTTATTTGGAATAAGTGAATAA
Organism: Entamoeba invadens IP1; assembly: GCF_000330505.1. Lineage (NCBI taxonomy): Eukaryota > Evosea > Mastigamoebida > Endamoebidae > Entamoeba > Entamoeba invadens. The sequence goes on along the minus strand of NW_004443820.1, from coordinate 5,498 downwards.
CCATTCAAATATCTAAGACGACCTTCTTCATCATATACACCAACATCTGGTATTTCATCACCATTTATATCGCTATTAAAAGCATGCATTCTATTCTGTTTTGCAAATACTTCTGCTTGTTTTGGATCTAACATTTTAGGATTATATCTGATATCATATATAGGATTAGCTTGATTTGCTGGTAAATTTAAAATATATTTATTGTCACGATTATTCATCATTGCTGACGAATCTGTTAGTACACCTGGTTCATCGCCATAAACTGGTTTATGTGTTCCTTTAATATAAGGAGTTCGTTTATATTGAATTGCACCTTGTGGTTTTTCAATTTTAAATCTCTTTGATGGTTTACATACCATATATTTATTTTTTCCAACTTGTTGAATTGGATTTTGAATAACTTGTTGAGCTTGTTCTTCTTCCATTTATTAAGTCTAAAAATTGGAATTTCATAATATAGAAATGAATAAATTTATTTACAGATCTGAAAATTCTCAGACTTTGATAAGTTGCACACATCAGAACGATCAAAAGAAAACGAAGATAATATAGATTCTAATATTGATACTTATGTAGAAATATATAGTTGAAACTAAATTGAATAATAGTAAGAAAAAATTTTTATCTAAGATAAGTAATGATATTAATTACAGATATAACAGTTCTAATTTATGTATAGGACCACAAGGTAGTTCTAAATCAACATCTGTTATGAAAGAATTAATGAAATTGAGTTTAATACCAAATGATTATCATCTCATCATATATGTTAATAATAATAGTTCAGATGATACTTTCACATCATTGGTAAATTATATTAATATTCCTGTTGTTAAAACTGATTACGAACATATAGAACAACAATGTGAACAATTGTTTAAATTAAAGGATGATTATAATAAAATGATAGATAGAGAAATAAATCAAGAGTCTTCCATACTTCAATATTTATATGTTGACAATTTTGATAAAGAACGATTACACACATTCATTTTATTTGATGATGCATCTTTCATATTTGAAAAGAATTCAAAATCCAAATTATAGAATTTGTTTTGTCAATGTCGACATTTAAATATAACAGTATTTGCATGTATTCAAATTAATTAATTTGATTTGAAACTGAAATCACAGCTCAGTACTGTATTCTTGTTTAAAAGATTTAGTAGAGAACGTTTACAACTAATATATAGACAATGTTGTATAGATATGTCATTCTCAGATTTCTTTAATTTTTCATAAGATTGCAAAAATATCAAAAAAATTATTATTGACAATATTGATTGTTCATTGGTTATTAAATAATTTAATCTAAATTTATATTATTAAAAACATTATTTATTTTTGTCTTAATGTCTTCTAATTGTGAAACATCAAATGTGTAATGTTTTTTTAATTCTTTATTATATTCTGTATTGTCTTTTAAAAATTGTTTAATGTTCATACTTGCTGGACAATCATATTTAAATTCATATTTCATTATATTTCTTGAACTATTAGCACAAATCTGATAAATATTATTGTTTAATTTAATATTGTATAATTTCTTATGTATAGTTTCAATAGGAACAGATGTAAGTTTAATATGTTCTAATTGTTTTTTATTTGTTTCCATTAGTTCTTTATTCTTGTTTTTTAAATCATGAATTTTATTTATTAAATATGTATTTACTTGTTTAAATGTATCATCGATAGTTGTTTCTGGATTTATTAACTTGTTAAGTTTTATGAAGATCATTTATTGTATTCATAATATCATTTACTTTAAGAGCATAACTTTTATTGCACCATAAAGCAACTGAATTGGTTAAAATAGGATTGGCATATGTTCTATGAATTTCATTAAAATAACCATTTCTTAACACATAAGTAGCTTCCAAATAGGGCCGCAAGTTTTCGTGCACCTTTAAATTTAGTTTAACAGCTTCTAATAATTCGTTATAATCTTGTGTATTCAAATTATGTCTCAAACATTTCTTTTTTCCAGTTCATTTATTAATTTCATTTATTGTTTTAGTAATATTTACATATCTATCTTGGTCGCGAATTATAATAGAAATATCGGTATATGTTGATCTAGTAAAACTTTCGTTATTACACTCAATAATATCACTGTTAAACATGTCGATGGTTGTTGTCATGTTCTTTTATATACAAAAAATAAAATCGATTATTGGTTATTAAATAATTTCAATAAAGTATTTAATTTATTATCCAAACTTTTAATATGACCCGTTATTAAATCTAATCTATCTTCTATTTTGAAATTGTTATCAGAATTATTTGTATAACTGTTTTCAGTTTTTATTTTTGTACGGTGCTATTACACCTTTAACACAGTTTATATGATAACCAGGTATTTTAAATTTTATGTTAAAACCATGTGTAGGAATCTTTTTTATATCATTTTCGTATTTATTATAATATTTTTCAAATTCTTCTTTACTATCAAAGTTTATCGCAGTTTCATATAAATTCTTGAATTCTGGTATAGCTTCTTGTTTAAACATTTGATAAAAAATATATGTTCATTTAGTAAATATAATAAATGTAAAAAAATATAGTTATTTTATATTGGCATATTTCTTCAACATTGTGTTTGGATTAATTTTACCGTATAATTTTATATCAGAGCATGATTCTTTTGTACTTTCTAAACAATCTTGTGCTTTACTAGATAGATTCATATGTTGTAAACAATAATTATAACAATATTTTCTATCTTCTTAAACAAATCTGTTGAAACAATTGAATAATTTAAATAGAATGAGAGCTTTATTTTTGTGAGCATGAATTTAAGATTTTATTTTTGACAATATACTTCTATCTTCAAATTTATCTTTTTTGTATTCATTTTCTTTATCATAGTCATTACTTTCTTCGTCGTTGTACATAATCTGTTTTGGAATTGGTATATCATATGTTTCAACACAATTTCATAATGTTGTAAACACCATAGTAGTAATCAAGATTACAGAGTAATTTTTTAATGTATCAATATCAAAATCATTTTGATATTTGTCAAATAATTAAAAAACAACGATTTAACCACTGTGATTCTAAGCTTTTAAACAAAATTTCGTAATGTTTCCATTACTCTTTTAAGTGATTCTATTTGTAACAAATTTATCAATAAAATTTAATCCAATTAATATAATCAAAAAAAATTTTTAAGTTTTGGTTGTTCTATTTTTAGAGCATACAAATATTACAATATATTATATAACACACGCAAAAGATGCGCTTTTTGAGCTTTTTATTATTTTATTCAAATGATATGAACACGAGTTGTTATATATTGAGATTAATATACAATGTTCATATTATGCTATTATGTTCATATAATACAATTCAGAGTGAACATTAATATATAATATTTGATAGTCATAACTGTTTTATTATCACTCGTTATTCATTTCATTTATGTATTTAATTCTTTATACTTTTCTTTTCGGATAGTCTATCTTCTCGTGTTCCTACTTTCGGTAGGTTCATATCAAGTAGGATACACCCGTTCCCATCTGAACACGGAAGTAAAGATGCTTAGAGCCTGTTTAGTACCATTATGTTCACACAGATGGGAACGTCAGGTAATCTACCTTTTTAAGTTTTGGTTGTTCTATTTTTAGAGCATACAAATATTACAATATATTATATAACACACGCAAAAGATGCGCTTTTTGAGCTTTTTATTATTTTATTCAAATGATATGAACACGAGTTGTTATATATTGAGATTAATATACAATGTTCATATTATGCTATTATGTTCATATAATACAATTCAGAGTGAACATTAATATATAATATTTGATAGTCATAACTGTTTTATTATCACTCGTTATTCATTTCATTTATGTATTTAATTCTTTATACTTTTCTTTTCGGATAGTCTATCTTCTCGTGTTCCTACTTTCGGTAGGTTCATATCAAGTAGGATACACCCGTTCCCATCTGAACACGGAAGTAAAGATGCTTAGAGCCTGTTTAGTACCATTATGTTCACACAGATGGGAACGTCAGGTAATCTACCTTTTTAAGTTTTGGTTGTTCTATTTTTAGAGCATACAAATATTACAATATATTATATAACACACGCAAAAGATGCGCTTTTTGAGCTTTTTATTATTTTATTCAAATGATATGAACACGAGTTGTTATATATTGAGATTAATATACAATGTTCATATTATGCTATTATGTTCATATAATACAATTCAGAGTGAACATTAATATATAATATTTGATAGTCATAACTGTTTTATTATCACTCGTTATTCATTTCATTTATGTATTTAATTCTTTATACTTTTCTTTTCGGATAGTCTATCTTCTCGTGTTCCTACTTTCGGTAGGTTCATATCAAGTAGGATACACCCGTTCCCATCTGAACACGGAAGTAAAGATGCTTAGAGCCTGTTTAGTACCATTATGTTCACACAGATGGGAACGTCAGGTAATCTACCTTTTTAAGTTTTGGTTGTTCTATTTTTAGAGCATACAAATATTACAATATATTATATAACACACGCAAAAGATGCGCTTTTTGAGCTTTTTATTATTTTATTCAAATGATATGAACACGAGTTGTTATATATTGAGATTAATATACAATGTTCATATTATGCTATTATGTTCATATAATACAATTCAGAGTGAACATTAATATATAATATTTGATAGTCATAACTGTTTTATTATCACTCGTTATTCATTTCATTTATGTATTTAATTCTTTATACTTTTCTTTTCGGATAGTCTATCTTCTCGTGTTCCTACTTTCGGTAGGTTCATATCAAGTAGGATACACCCGTTCCCATCTGAACACGGAAGTAAAGATGCTTAGAGCCTGTTTAGTACCATTATGTTCACACAGATGGGAACGTCAGGTAATCTACCTTTTTAAGTTTTGGTTGTTCTATTTTTAGAGCATACAAATATTACAATATATTATATAACACACGCAAAAGATGCGCTTTTTGAGCTTTTTATTATTTTATTCAAATGATATGAACACGAGTTGTTATATATTGAGATTAATATACAATGTTCATATTATGCTATTATGTTCATATAATACAATTCAGAGTGAACATTAATATATAATATTTGATAGTCATAACTGTTTTATTATCACTCGTTATTCATTTCATTTATGTATTTAATTCTTTATACTTTTCTTTTCGGATAGTCTATCTTCTCGTGTTCCTACTTTCGGTAGGTTCATATCAAGTAGGATACACCCGTTCCCATCTGAACACGGAAGTAAAGATGCTTAGAGCCTGTTTAGTACCATTATGTTCACACAGATGGGAACGTCAGGTAATCTACCTTTTTAAGTTTTGGTTGTTCTATTTTTAGAGCATACAAATATTACAATATATTATATAACACACGCAAAAGATGCGCTTTTTGAGCTTTTTATTATTTTATTCAAATGATATGAACAAGAGTTGTTATATATTGAGATTAATATACAATGTTCATATTATGCTATT
>NW_004443821.1:0-1069 GCF_000330505.1 Entamoeba invadens IP1 | reverse complement strand
TTGTAAAAGTTGTATTAACAAGAGTTATTGGCTTGACACATCAACAAATAAATGTATACGTTGTTCATCGCCATGTAACACGTGCACTGGACCAAATAATGGTTCTTGTATTACATGTGTTGCTCATTATTATTTTGATGCAACATCAAAATCTTGCACATATTGCGGAGATGGCTGTATTGCGGGTTGTACTAATACTACAAAATGCACCAAATGTCAATTGGGGACTTATTTAGATGGTGGTATATGCTACAGTTGTAGCACAATCAAAAATTGTGACACGTGTGAAACGGGTAGAAAATATTGTACCAGGTGTGAACCCGGATTTGAATTGTTCAATGGGACTTGTTTGTGTCGCAGTGGGACATATCAAAATTCGACAGAAGGAACGTGTCAAATGTGTTATTTGGGACAACAAAATTGCCACTTGTGTTCAACTACAAATGATTATAAGGCTCATTGCATTGATTGTTATCCACCTTATCTTTTGGAAACAAATCAGGGAACTTGTTTAAATTGTTCAACATATACATATTATGATAATAACACCAAAAGTTGTTTGCCCAATGGTATCAATTGTGTCAAAAATGCAAAACAAAATGGTTGTGTTGAATGCAACAATAAAACAAGTTTTTTGAAAGACGACGAGTGTGTTGCAATCACCGACAATTGTACAACCAACACTCGTTCAAATTGTGAGGTGTGCGATTTTGGCATTTCAATTGGTACTTCATGTTTTATACATAAAGAGCATTGCAAATACAACATACAACTCAATGAAAAACAAGAGAGGTGTTTACAATGTAAAGATAGCAACATTCTCAACACAGACAACACTTGTACTTCAAATAAAAACAATGAGATAATACGAAACAACTTCACTTTTATATGTGAAAATGGATATTTCAAGAATAAAACGAATAGCTGTGAAAGTTGTTTGACACACAACGCTAAGATTTGTGCTTTAAATTTGACAGATAATTTCAGTGTGTTTTCGTGTCAAGGTGGATATGTGATAAACATTGAAAACAACACGTGTACAAGTGACACCAATTGTAACACGATTGAT
>NW_004443822.1:0-1249 GCF_000330505.1 Entamoeba invadens IP1 | reverse complement strand
ATGAGGATTAATAGGAAAGAACTTCCTGACGAAGCAAAGACCACCAAAGGGAGAACTCCCGATACCACCATCTTTTTCTCGAAAGGAAAGTGTAAGCTCATCTCTTACTTCAACGAGAAAAAGAAGCTGGTATTGGTCTTGTCAACCTGCCACGAAAAGAATGAAATTGAAGTCGTCGAGCAGGATGTGTTCATTGGCAAAGAAAAAATGACAATACACAAACCCCAACCCATCCTTGATTACAACCACAAAATGGGTGGGGTTGACACTGTGGATCAGATGACCAGGTATTATACGTGTAGACGTCGAACAAACAGGTGGAACATCAGGGCTTTATATGATATGATTGATATAGCTGCCTTAAACGCGTATAAAACGTACTCAAATTACCACCCTTGCAAACGGGTAGATTTTTGAACAATCTTTCTGGTGCTTTAATGAAAATGAAATGATTTTTCTATTTTGTTTGGTTTTTTATAAAGTAGGAACTGTTTATTTCATTTAATACGTGCTTTTTTATTGAACCTCGAAAAAAATTATCGTGAAATAAAATAAAAATAGGGGTCATTATACCATTTTTTTCTTTTTTACTTATGGATAAGTTTTTAAAAACTTGTGTTATAACAACATCGTGATGTCGTTACTCAACACCATAAACAACCGTTGGTAAAGTATATGCATGAGTATTATGGTGATAATGGTGTTATAATGGTGTTTGTTGATAATTCTATCAAATTGTAAATTTATTATTACAAAACTATAATTTATTAAATTTCCATTTTTATGAATAATATGTTTTATAATATAATATAGTTCAAAATATTTTTTTATTATTTGTTAAGTTTTTTGCTATTTGTTTTTTTGTTTATAATTTCTATTATCCCTTTATTTTTAATTTAAATTATTGGTTTGTTGCCCAAAAATGCATAATTTAAAAATGAATAAACAATGGCTGCAAAATAAACAATTATTTACCAAATACAAATCTTTATATTCTAAGTAGATTGCATAAAACACGTTTTGCCTTAGTTTTTGTTTGAAAATGATAAAAAAATAAAATAACAAATAATGAATTCATATCTTGCTTCTTTGACAGTGGCACGACTTGAAACTCAACGGGTGACCATAAAACCTCATGGTGATCAAAGTTTATACAAACGCGACTATATTGACTGTTTAAGTCATTTTCGAGAATTTTTCTCGATTTTGTGATTTTTGATACTTTTGAAAATGTATTTTAGATATTTTT
>NW_004443823.1:0-1002 GCF_000330505.1 Entamoeba invadens IP1 | reverse complement strand
TATAAGGGTGTCCATCCATATACATAGGGGTGTATAAGTAGTATAAGTAGTATAAGTAGTATAAGTAGGACATAAGTATAAATAGGAACCATATATAATAGAAGTAAAGATAATATAGTAAGATATATAATAAGAAGTGTATAAGTATAAAAAAGATCCATATAATAAAAAGAATAAAGATAATAATAACCATATAGATATATATAGATAAGTATAATAGAATAATAGAGAATATATAAGAAGTGTATAAAAAGAATGCATCCGGTGGGGTTCGAACCCACGCATCTTGCGATAGCCGAGCTTAAATCGGCCCCCTTAGACCACTCGGGCACGAATGCTTTGATATATAAATACAGAAATAAAGAAGTCTATAAAGATACAAAGGTATAAAGGTATAAAGGTATAAAGGTATAAAAGTATAAAAGTATAAAAGTATTAAGGTATAAGTCAAAGTATAAGATACACACATATAGTATAGAAGTATAGAAGTATATAGGTATAGAAGAAGTAGTAAAGATAAAGTGATAAAGTGATAAAGTAATAAAGTAATAAAGTAATAAAGTAATAAAGTAATAAAGTAATAAAGTGATAATAAGATAAAGTGTAGGTAGTATAAGTATAGAATATAAGAACATAGTATAGTCAAGTAGTCATATATAGGTATAGACATAAAGAATAATATAGATAATAAAATAGATAGAGGTATACATAAGAAGAAAGGGATATAAAGATATAAAGATATAAAGATATAAAGATATAAACATATAAACATATAAAGATATATAGATATATAGATATATAGATATATAAGTAGAAGTAATAAAGGATATCTAGATAATAATGGAGATGAGGGGTATCGATCCCCTTGCCCTTCGCATGCGAAGCGAAAGCTCTACCAAATGAGCTACATCCCCTAAGGTAATAATAGAGATAGAAGAAATGAGAGATATAGGATAGAAAAGAGAGATAATAAGGATAATAGGATAATAGGATAATAGAGAG
>NW_004443619.1:23852-24989 GCF_000330505.1 Entamoeba invadens IP1 | reverse complement strand
TATAAAACGTGGACTTTTGGTGCGGATTCTTGTCAATTTACAACTCGAGTGTACCTTGATAATTGCTTCAATTGCTTCTTTGTCTTTTGTTGATAACCTTGAAAAAATTTGCTCGTTTACTCTGTTATTACACAGTAGCATAAAATGAGTGTCGATTTTTAGCCTCAAAAGTTATCATTTTGTCGTCCTTTGCTTTGAACTTCTTTGCGTCTGCAACCATCTTGTCCACTTGTGCCTTTGAGAATCTTCTTACCTGTTGTCTCGTTTTCAGCCGACACATTTAATATCCCATTTGCATTTGTGTCAAATGTGACTTCAACTGTGAGACTCCATGTGGTGCTAATAAGATACCAAACAACCCAAACTATCCAAGCAGGTTGCAGTGTGATGTCATAGATGCCTCGCCCTCAAAGACTTGGATGAGCACGCCAGGCTGGTTGTCTGCATGTGTCGTAAATATCTGTGACTTCCTTGCTGAAATTGTTAAGTTTTGTGTTATCAATTCTGTCCTCACACCAATCACAAACGTGCTCTTGTGATTGGTGTGTTGAAGTCGGTGCATTTTTTAATATCAATTAAAGTTTAATATTTTTTGAGGAGCATTTTCTGCTTTTCTTCTGTTATCTTTTTTGAATTTATTTTTGTTTGATAATTTTTCTCTTTTTAAGTTTTTATTACCAAGTCTTTACTCTCTTAAAATAAAAACAAAATTGCAATTGACATTATTTTAGAAGGTTTTGGTGCCAAATATGTGAGAAATCATTATATTCCATAGGTGTGTGGGCTTATTTGGTTGGTCAAAACCACACACGGATAGAATTTTTACTGTAAAATGGTCTTTCTACAATACAGTTTGTATTTTATTATTTTTGTTCTTTTTTTAAAGTGTGCTAATAATATCAAAAAACAGAATTTCTGAACAACTGAAAAATTTATAAAGCCAAAACGAATGATAAGTTGGCGTTAAAATTTGAATACAACGAAATAAACGAGTCAACCAAATTATTCAAAATCAATTAAAGTCATTTATGATCGAGCATACATGTTAAATTATCATTTGAGTCAAATTGAAAACGACACAGTGATATAAAACAAGTCAATGTTTTGAATTCGTTTATTATTAGTCATTAATGACAT
>NW_004443619.1:19643-23752 GCF_000330505.1 Entamoeba invadens IP1 | reverse complement strand
TTAGTTTTAAATATTTCCAGTAAATTCAACAAAAAATTATAAAATATATATATTATATTATTAAATATTTCAAATGTTTCAAAATAATAAGAAACGTTCACAATTTAATTTATGACCATTACAAGAAATGCTTGAAAAGTTACTGTGACGCTTTATGTAGTCATTATTGTTGTTTTAATATGAGTTTATTATTTCTTTAATTATTCATATTTTTATTAAAAACAATTCAATAACAAAATAAGAAATTTTGTTTTTAATAATTTAATAACATTAAATTATTTAATTGTAAAAAGAAAAATATTCATATATTTTGTTGTCGCAGATATTTGGTGATACAATTTCATATAACAACACATTTTTTAACTGCTACATATTTATCAACTCTTTATAAATAAGTTATTGAAACTCCAATTGAGAAATGTAATATCAATGTTGTATTATTTCTTCACCACTTTATATCAATAATAATATAAAAACTATAATAATAACAATGTGTAGAATATAGGTGGAAATTAGTGTTTTACAATTTTGTTTCAAATTGTTATATTTATAGAACTTATGTATATTTTATTTATAACAAATAATCAAAAATACTATTACAATAACAATTTGAATTGTTTCCAAAAGACCAGAATGTAAAAACAAAGCAAAAGTGTGGCTAGAACAATTCTCAGTCAATATAATCTGATTTGAAAAACAATAATAACAATCAATCAACATGCCAGTGACATACACAACAGACGTCGCCTTAGTCAAAGAGACTATTGCAAACAACAAGAATGTTCTTGTAGTCTTTTATTCGCCTGAATGCGCACAATGCAAAGCGAGTGCTCCAATGTTGGAAAAACTTTCAGAAGAACACAAAAATCTCAAGTTCTTTAAGGTTGACGCAACTACAGCAACTGAGTATGCTGCTGAATACCAAGTCACTTCACTCCCGACTTTCGTCTTCTTCCAAGACCAGAAAGTCGCTAAGAAGGCGCCTGGAAGCCCAGACGCACTTAAAGAGATTATTGGCATGTCTCAATAATTCATCAATTGCACTGGATTCTTTATTATTAACATTTATTAATATAAATAATTGATGTTTATTATTATTATTTATTCAATCTAAAATTAAAATTATATACATTTTAATTTTTACAAGTGCTTTAATAGTTAGATAAATAGGCATAAACAAATTTTTGGTTATGCCTATATAAAACTTCACTTGATATTTCATCAACACTTAAAATAACTCTTTTGCTTTTTTAATCGACCTGTTTTTGATTGGTATTGATATTATTTCATATTTTGATAATTTTCATTTTTGGCTTGTGTTGTGTATTTATTTATTTTGTTTATTATTTTTGTGTTCAAAACATTATTTTTAGTTAATAAAACCCATTTTCTTGAAGGTTATACACATTTAATTATTTTGTTCATTATCAAGTGTTTTTAACATTGTTAATAAACATATTTAAGTTAAACTTTTTCAACTTATCATTCTCCACCATACACACATCTTTTCTAGAAAAAGATCTTTTTAATACAGAGCACACCAAGTTTTTAATGTTTAAAATAGTCTACTTGCGCAGTTTTGTATTGATAAAAATAATTTTTACATGTTTTATTTTTAAAAATAAATTTATTCTGACATAACACGCACACACATTTTAAATTTTATAGCACTAAGCTTCTTCCTTTGAATTATTATTTTGATTAAAACACGATAAAATATAAATATATTACCAAAAAACCAAATCAAGTTTAATAATCAATTAAAATAGTTCATGGAGCATTGCAACAACTTCTTCTATTTTTAGTCTTTCAAGTGGATGCTGTTACCAACACAACACAATGATATTGTACATTTTTACATCAACATAATCTGGCTTTTCGAGACGCTTTCTTAATGAAACAAACTCGGCTATTTTCCATGGAAATTTGAATTCAACATCACTATACGCAATTCTCCATGCAAAGCACTCATACATAGTCATTGCAAATGAATAGACGTCAGCCGGTCTTTTGTACTTTTCTTGTTTTAAAACTTCCGGTGCCATGTAAGTTGGTGTTCCAACACATTTAGTAAATGTCATGTTCGTCATCATCATATTAATGTTTCTTGATGATCCAAAATCAGTCAGTTTTGCATTCACTTTTTCTGACGCATTCAATTAAAATATCAAAGCTTTGTCTGGCTTTATATCTCTGTGTCAGATTCCATTCTCATGTAAATACATAATGCCCATAGCAACATCTAACATGAATTTGAGTCGTAATTTCATGTCAATTTCACTTAAAGTTTTGTTTTTCAACAAATTTTGTAGACTTCCAAATTGAGCAAATTTGGTGACCAAACACACTTTGTTTGGTATAAACACGGCGCCATAAAAGTAGACAATATATTCACTTCTAAATTTGTCTAACATAGAAACTTCATCTTCGAATTTTTTTTACTTGATTTATCATCAGAAGATTGTTTAATCTTCTTGATAGCAACTTTATCACCTCTGAACTCCCACAAGTAGACAATCCCAAAAGAACCTTCCCCAAGTTTCTTGGTTTCTATCAACTCAATGTAGTCCAGTCGTGTTGTCATTTTTGTCACAGCACTCACTTCTATTTTTTCATCAATTTGTTTTCCTGTTTCCAAGTCGAGTGCAATGGCTACTATATTTTCATGGATAACACACGTGCAAACGGGTTTAATAAAAATCTCAAAATCACACGCAAATCCCTTTTCAAGAGTAACTAAAGTTGGCTCAGTTCGTATCAAAAATTAGTTGTAATTGTCAACAACACTGAATTGGACTTTTATTGTGTGATTAGTGTTATTTCCAACACACAGCAGTTCACGTGTCTCTTCATTCACTTCTATCAAACTGTCTTCATTGAGTACTTCAAATGTAATAATTTGTTTATATCTCAACTAAAAGTCACCAAGATTTTGCAAAGGTACATTTGATTTTTTTATATTATAAACTTAGACATTCATCATCTTTTTCTTTTCTTTGTTGTGAAGATTAATTTGGTAACACAACACTACTACTATTACTATAACTATAACAAGAATTATTAATATTACAACACCTACAATTGTCCCAAATATAATATCATAGCACTTTGCAGTCTTGCAAAAAGACCCACTGTCATCAGTTGCATGCCAGATTTACATTTAGTACATCGATCATTTGTTGCAGCTGTGCAATATTGAATTATAGAATGGTGGTGACACGTATAGTCAATATTTACATAATTGTCGGAGCACTCGGAACAATAAGTCATTGAAGTGCACTTTAAACAAGTTTCGAAACACTTTGAGCATCGACCGTTTGAGAAGAAATATCCCGTTTGACAACTGGCGCACCCATTTTTGGTCTTTTTAAGACAAAATTGAGTCAGTTCGTTGAATGGAAGACACAACATTGTTTCATTTGCTATCCTAAAGTATTTTTTGCACACGACACACACTGTTTGTCGTCTAAACAGAAATAGCATGATGTGTCACATTGTTTACAGTCTTTTGAAATGTAGTAATACCCAACTTTACAGATCACTGCCAATAGCATCTGACATTAACATATCACACGTCTCATGTAATAAATTAACTTCTTTACATGTATGTTCACTTGTCAAATAAAATCCAGAGGGACATGAAATACACATAGTATCATTAAAACAATTCACACATAACGAGATAACTATGCTAGCTATCTTTTCACTTCTTCAATCTTACTGGCATACTATTTCTCTGGTTTCTGGGCTTTAGCTATAACGTTCTGTACTTTTTCCTTCTCTGTTTCAATTTCTTCCAATTCTGTTTCACATTTTGTTTTCAATTAACGCAAATAAAGCAGCAACTTTTGTAAATTTTGCTTCGAAATCAGTGACTTTAGTTTTAAGTCTTCCTTATCAGCCTCTTGTTTCATTGCTCTCTCCTTCTTAAGTTTTTTCAGTAAATCAGCCTTTTAAGCAACTAACAATTTAATGGAATTCTCGGCTTATTCCTTATTATCACCAAATTTATTTTCGTTCTCCATCACTTCTTTAAGTTTGTCTGCGTATTTCTTCTTTTGTGCTTTAGCCTGTTGAGCGGTAGTTTTTTTAAGATTAAGTTGCTCATT
>NW_004443619.1:16920-19543 GCF_000330505.1 Entamoeba invadens IP1 | reverse complement strand
GATTTCAGCGATATCTTTCTCGTACTTGCCTTTCATCAATTGGGTCTTGGAATGGTCTTTCTTTTCTTGATCAAGTTCAGTTCTAACGCTTTTCAGTTCGTCTTGGTATTTCTGTTTCATCGCTTTATTGCCATCTTTGTCATCATTTGCAGTGTCAAGTTGCTTCTGTGCCTTGTCGACTTCAGCATTCAAGTCGTTGATCATCTTGTCCATTTCCTCCAAATCCTTATTCTTCTTCTTCTCGTCCGTGAGTTGATCAACTTGGACTGTCAAGTCATTCGCTTTTTAGTCAATTTTTCTTTGGTGTTATTTGCTTCATCTAAGTTGAACTAAACTTCCTGTAATTTGATATCAGCAGCCTTTCGAGCAGCATCTGCACTGTCAGCCTTCTGTCTTTCTTCATCGAGTTTGGCTTGAATTCCAGCAATTCTTGCATTCAACATGTTCTTCTCTTCTTCTTGAGGAACAGAAGCTGGTGCACTGACTTGGACTTTAAGTGACGAGACGTGTGCTTTTAGTGCTTTGACTTGGTCTTCCATATTCTTTCTTCTATCAGATTTGTTGAGAAGTTAAAGCAGTTTTCTCATCATAAGTTTTGTCGTCCAATGCCATCTTCTTATGTGCTTCAAGTGCCTTAATCTGTGATTCATAATTCTTAATCTTAAAAACGTCTTCGGCTGATTGCTTTTTCATATCTTAATAAGCAGCATCAAGTTGTATGTTTTTATCTTTCAACGCAGCGAACGCCTTCTCCAAATCAACAATTTGGTTGTCTCTCCTGATGACCTCTGTTTGGTCGATCTTTGAAGTCCCATCATTTCTTCAGGGTCTTGCAATTGTTGTTCCAAATCTACTATTTTTTCTTGTCTTTAGTTGTTCTGTTTCTTAATTCAATCAACTTCCTTTTATTTGCTTCTAAAATAAAAAAAATAATAATGCACTATAATAAGTAAACTATATTTTCTAACAATACAAATTAAAAGTATTATAAAATGTAATTAAAACAATTAATATAAATTAATATAAATTATTAAAATAATTATTAGTTGTTTATTAATAATACAATACTATATAATAATGTAATCCCATAGTTTAAAATTTCAAATATAACTAAATTTATAAACATTACTTATTCAAATATCAAAGCGATGAAGTTTTAATAGTAAACCTGAATATTTATATGACGATGGTTGTCACGTATAGACTGAGCTTTTTATATAAATCATTGACCATTTTATAATATAAAAATATTTTTTTATTCTATTGACCAATTTATAAAATAACCAACCAAAAACAAAATGTCGTTGTCATCAAATCCAATTAATGGTGTTGGACTCGCACTAAAATTGCCCAAATGATGTGAACACCCACTTTCTGTCTTTTCGAGTGTCAAATTTGCAAAAGCGAAATTTCCAATAAAAACAATTTGTGTTGTTGGAAGAGTCACATTTTCACTCAACACAAATTCACTGTTCGTTTCGATTTGTAACGTTTTCGTGCGCTTTTTAATATTAAAACTCTTCCAATGAGTCGCATTGGTTCCTTTAAAACCCACAAGTTGACTTTACTGGTAAACAGTCCTACTAAATATACACTTTATTATTTATTTATAATTTAATAATTTATACTATATAAAGTGGTAAAAAAAACAAAAACAGTTTTATATAGGAAAAACCTAATTATTATTTATTCAAAAATAAACAATTATAAAAATCAATAATAAGTTTTTTATTTACGTTTTTAATTATTTTTTACTTATAATCTTTTAATTATACCAACCAGATTCAAAAAGTCCACAAGTTTATATTTAAGAAAGTTATATCTCCAAATCCAAAATAAATCAATTTTAGTAACCAAAACGATTAGCAATAGTTTGATAAAACGAATTTGTCATTTTGTCAAAAATGATACAATTTGATTGTAAAATATACGATATATAAACTATCAAATATGGTTTAGTTATAATAATGCTTTAATTATCAAAGTTAATAAATTACTCTTTTCCATTTTATTTTTATTTTAAATATTTTTTAGTTTTATTATAATTTAATGAATGAACAAACTAAATACTAATAACTAAACTACAAAAAGACATTATGAAAAAATACTTTCTACAGAAACATATTTCTAGTTACAAAATAGTTACTTATAATTAGACAAACTTACCTTAAACAGCAGGGAAAATATATTATAAATTATTATACCTATATGTTCTATTTTTATTTCATTTTTGTTCTTTTCTCTTGTAAATGTGCTTATTATGAACTAGAATACTATAGTAATATAGTATTATTATAGTATTAGTATAATAATATTATTGTATCATTATAGTATAATTATAGTATTATTACTATAGAAAGTAAACACATTAATTCAAAACAACACTCCAAATCGCTCTTCATATGTACAACGATGATTTCACGGTTCAACATTTCGTTTGATCGCCGGTGAGTTATATGTTGTTTTTAGTGTGGTTATAGCTGTTTGTTAGTATTTTATTATTTAACAATAGAACCAACTCATATTGTCTTCTGTAATATGACAACGAGATATGTTTCTTTGGAGGAGTCGGGTTTGGCTGTTATTTGACGAAATTCAACGACAGTAGTGTCACCATCACGAA
>NW_004443619.1:13513-16820 GCF_000330505.1 Entamoeba invadens IP1 | reverse complement strand
TTGAGTTGTGTAATAGTTGCATTATCGATTCAGAAGAAAACGAATACCACTCCATCATCTCTTCAATTGTGTGTTCGTTTCTTGTTTTTGGATTGTCATACTTGGCTGTAGTGACTGTGTCAATAACTTCAGTTCTTGTCAAAATGCTTAATATCGAAATACCAACACAATAAATTTATTTACAACTTGTGGAAGTTTAATTCTATTATTTGTATTCTTATAATTTTGTTTTTGGTTGGTTATGTTATAAATTGGTCAATAGAATAGAAAATAAATTTTTTATATTATAATAAAATGGTCAATGATTTTTATAAAAAGCTCGGTCTATACGTGACAACCATCATCATATAAATATTCAGGTTTACTTTATAGACTTCATTGCTTTGTTATTAGAATTAGTAATGTTTATAAATTTAGTTATATTTGAAATTTTAAACTATGGGATTACATTATTATATAGTATTGTATTATTAATAAACAACTAATAATTATTTTAATAATTTATATTAATTTATATTAATTGTTTTAATTACATTTTATAATACTTTTTATATGTATTGTTAAATAATATAGTTTACTTTAATTAACGAGTCCCCACACTGCTCAATAGCTTTAATGAACGATACAAGTCATTGTGTTGTTTGTGAAACAGACCACTTTTTTGAATGGATCACGTCTTTCGTGTTCCAGTTTTTTGTTCGAAGTGTTTGAGTGATTTTGAGTGTTTAAAGTGCTCTTCCAATTATTTTGTCAATGAGACGTATTTATGTGAGAAGACAACACACTTAAAAAATGTGCCATTATTGGTATTTATGTATTGTGGGTGTGAGATGTGTGACGATCGATATCCCCTTATTAACAACATTAAAGAGATAGGCTGAGTCTAATCTTGTATTGTAACACCCCATAAAATAATCTGCTTTTTAGTCGAACAAAAATTTTCAACTTTTATACAAATGTTGTGTTTATTTATTAAATTAGAATATAACGAACACATGGAGTAAAACAACCCGTTTTGAATAGAGAAGTTATATGTTTTGAAGGGCACTTATCTGTTGGAGATAAAGTAACATCAAACTTAAACCAAAACAATTATATTAAATTAACTTTATAATATTAAAAACACTTCAAATTGTTAAACCAAGCATTTCCAAAATAATTATTGCCGAAAATGTGGTATTATAACGTACGAATTTATAAGAAATTTACATTTTGGTTATTAAATGGTGACGTGGGTAATTAGGATTGTGTTTTTGGAAATCTTTGGTTAAAACACTTATTTTTTGTAAATTTTCATGATTTTTGTATTATTGATTATAAATACAAATTATTATTTAATATAGTTTTATCCAGAACAAGTGTTTTTAATAGGACCAGCTTTTTTACCTTAACCAAAATAAAGTATTTGCCGCTGATGTTTTTTTACCAAAGTCTACTATACAGCCATTGTATGTTTGTCCCATGTCATCCACTTTACTTGTCCGTACTGTGTTGACGAGGATGTGGTTCCCCTGTTTACTTGTAGATTATCATACAAACAGTCTGCATAAACAGGCCGTTTGAGTGCGCCTTATTAACATTTTTTCAATTCCCTGTCTCCGTCTCACTCAGTTTCCACTGATCCGAAGTAAATAATCGGCATTTTTTGATTTCTGGAACAAGACCAAATAATTACCAAAATTTCTATTTCCTATAATTTTAATTTGCATATTATATCAAATAGTAAAAAAATCTATATAAAGACAATAAATAAAGTTTTTTCCGTTTTTAATTGTGTCACATAGAATTTATATTCTTTTTTATTGATATATAAATCCAAGCTCAATAACATAAAATATGGGTAACTGTTTTGGCAAAAACAAACGTGTTTGGGTCTTAATGATCGGTCTTGACGCTGCTGGAAAAACGACTATATTGTACCATCTTAAATATTACAAATATGTTAATACAATACCAACTATGGGATTTAATGTTGAGGATGTCCAGTACAAAAGAATTGTTTTTAATGTATGGGATATTAATGGGGGTTCATGTTTAAGACCAATGACACGCCAATATTATAGTAGAACACAAGCTATAATATATGTGATAGACACAAACGACCAGGACCGCATTAATGAGGCAAAGGAATTTGTTCATCAATTTTGTATTGATGAAGAACTTTTTAATGTACCAATTCTCTTCTATTTAAATAAAACCGATTTACCAAATGCTTTAACTAAACAAGAAATCATTGATAAAATGGAACTTCAATCAATAGCAGGACACGAATGGATGTGCCAAGAATGCTGTGGTATCACTGGGGATGGCTCGTTTGAAGGACTTGGTTGGTTATATTCAAAATTTATTTAAATTTGGTTTTAAAAAGTATAATAATAAATGTCTAACTAAACGTGGCACTGGAGATTCATCAAAATACTTGGGTTGATAATATTTATTTAAAGTCATAAACACACAATAAATTATTCAGAAATACAGTGACAGGGGTTTATTTGTCGTAATACAGCACATAAAAAAACTATTTGTAAAATTTGAGAGAATTTTTTAAAAAGTTCGTTTTAATATCGAATCTTATTTTTAAGTGAAAATTTGGTATTAATTCAACGAAAGTTACAGATTCGAGAACAAAACATTAATTATAATATAGATGATGCCTTTATTTTATAGCAAATCCTGTGTTTGTACACTATATACATGTAATTTACAACATAAATTGATTTTAGTTGGTTATACACATTGACACCTTCACATCAAATGTTATACTGATTTAAATGAATAGAATGGGTGACAAGTAGATTACAAATATCTAAACCAAAAAATTGTTTTATATTGTTTTCACAAGTATTTTTATTTTTTTGGTTTTTAATTAATGTTTTTTAATTTATGAAAAATGTTTTTCATTTTATAACAATAAATATTATATTTTACTATAATTTTAAACAAGCTGGACTTATTTTTATTGACTTGTTGTAGTAACATGAAAAATAATTAAAAAAAGAATATTGAAAATAAATCAATGATTTAATTCCTCCAGTTTTTCAATAACTTTTCCAATTAGTATTCTATCTTTGGGGTCTTGTGCCCAAGCGTTTTGAATGATATCAAATTCATTCGTCAAATATTATTTGGTCTGGCAAATCGTTTACCATTAGAAATGAAATCGGCGATATTCCAGACGTGTTGAAACCTCTCATCATTTTTTTGAACACAAAATCCCATTGAAACACCTCAAACATAGTCATTGCAAATGAATAGACATCTGACGCTTTCTTGTATTTCTTTGTTTAACACTTCAGGCGCCATATAC
>NW_004443619.1:9660-13413 GCF_000330505.1 Entamoeba invadens IP1 | reverse complement strand
TGTCTTCCAAACTGAGTGTACAATGGGGAGTTAAAAAGACTTCAAATTCACATGCAAATCCACTCTTCAAAGTCACTATTTTTGGCTCTGTTCTGATTGTGTATTTCTCGGAAGAACTTTGAGTTGTGATTTGAACTATTAGATTTCCTTTTCCTTTGTTCTCAACACAAAGAAGTTCTTTACTCTCCGCTTCAACTGGAATAAATTCAGTCGAGTCGTTGTAATTAATTTCAGTTTTCTTTGTTAATACCCCATTTTTTGAGTACTTTCATTGAAACATTAGAACGTTTCATTTCAAACACACAAATTCTTTTTTCTTGTTTATTTTTGTGATTTCTGTGTATAACAATCAACGTTGTTATAATAATAATAAATAGTATTATTACTAATAATAATATACAAAAAATTGGAAGAACGACGACTAAGCCATAGTTTGTCTTTTTGTCGCATTGAGTGCCTTCTGTATTGGCTATGTATTTGTCAGCACATTTGGTGCACTTGTTGTCAGATGCAGAAATACAATTTAAAATACTCGAGAAATGCACACATTGTGATTCAACTAAAATATGTGTTGCAACACAATTTGTGCACTCTGTCAGTGATGTGCAAAGTGTGCAATTGTAATCACACTTATCACACACATTTGTGTGCAAATGGTACCCATCGCCACATATTAAACAGCCATAAGTACTCGAATTGACACATCCAATTAACTCACTTTGTGGTCTGCAGTATTTGTCGTTTGTATCAATGCGATAGAATGTGTTGTTGCAGTCAATACAATTACCAAAGAAATCACACGTTGCACACGATTCATCGCATTTGTCACAACTTTTGCCATCGGTGGATCGTTTGTATCCATCTTTGCAAATAGCACATCCATCGTAATTTGGCATCATCGCCAGACATGTTGTAATGATTTCTCCGAGAGTTGTGCAATTCCCATTATTGTTTGGATACGAGTATTGGTAAAAGTCTGATATATAATTAATATATTTAATCGATTTAATTCATATTTTTTCAAATATTTATTATAAATCCAATTTAACATTGCGATTAGACTTCGGACCCGGGCTTTTTGTTATGAAAAATTAATTTTTAAAAATGGTATTAAAACCGGGTGCTATTTTTTACCCGATTCTTTGGCTTTTTTAATACTAATAATCATCAGTAAAAAATATCACTTACGAAATCTAATTACTATTTTGTTTTTTATTTTATCTAAAACTTTCATAGGTAATTTTTAATATATCTAAACCATTTTATAGTTATAAATTTTAAATTTAAAACACTAAAATCATTTTTATTTTTGAATTATTGATCTAATTTATTTTAATTCAAATGAAACTATAAAATCCTTTTATTAGGCAATTTTTCAAAGTGGAGTGATTTTCTGCCTTTAAAGTTACTAGATAACTATTGAACAATCTAAAATATAATATTTGGGAACCAGTCTTAAAAAAATCATATAATTGATTTGTTTTTTTATTTAATAGTTTATGCCTGTTGTTTAAATAAAAATAATGCTATTTTTAATAGAATAATTATTCAATATTTACTATAATGTATAATAATTATTTATAATTACATTATTAATAGATTATTCGAATTCGATTTTATATCGATATTGCATTTCTTGATAAGATAACATTTAAAAGTAGTATATTTTCATGAGTTCATGATACTATAAATTATAACATATTTTTGTATGTTATTCAATTATTTCATACCATAAAAACAATCAGACAAAAAAGACGTTTTCGATTTTTTTAATAAAAAAACGAATTTAATCTTTTTAAATACATATTATGAGACATACAAAACTTGTTGTTTTCTTTGTCTTGTTATTTCTAATAAAATCGTATTGCCAAACAATTGAAAACTATTGCCAAGTTAACAACGTCATTTCTTTCACACGAACGTCATTAACAAATTGCAACCAAAACGATTTCACGTTAACTGTAAGTACAACAACTGAAAATAAAAATACTATTTTTATCGATTCTTTTAATTTTACAAATTCATGTTGTAACAGTACTTTACTGACATTCACCGATTTAAACAATCCGACACCCAAATACAAAATTTTTAACATATTTCAAGAAATAACATTGAAATATTTTTTCATACAAACGCGGTTCAATAATTCAAGAATTACACTTGAAGAAAATAACCGCCCTGATAATCTTTTTGTTTCAATGGGGTGTTTCAACAACGAAGAAAATTGCAGAACAGAAATTGGTGACAACCAACGCCCAACCGTCGCTTTTTTCAAACGTGGAATTCACTTGTTTTCTAACATTGACCAGCACTGGTGGATTGTATTTCATCGAAATGAGACTATATCATATTCACCGTATATTTTGATCGATGGCACAACAAATCAAACTTCCACTTTTCATTTACAAACAAACATAAACTTTGGAGATGTGGAATTTTCATATTTGAGGTATCTCTTCAGTGGAAATGAATTTACACAAATTCCAACACTTCAATGGGATGACTATACGCACAAAGATTTGAACGTAAAAGTTGTTTGTAAACGAACGATAAGTACTTCTGAAAATGCACTTAAAAGGTTCTTTATGATATCAACAAATTATGATGAAAAATTAATCAATGAAAGTACTTTGTGTGGTTGTGTTCCTAATTCAAATTACATTAAAGATGATAACACCACTTTCAATATCAGTGATTGTCGATTTAACTCATCATACTTTGATTTGGACTTAACAAAACTAACGAAAAATAATAATAATAACACTGAAGTTAATTTATCAATTAACAAGTGGTATACCCCTCTTGTATCTAATTACCAGAAGTACATATTTAAGTCTTCATTAAATGAAATATATTTTGAAAAACTGGAGCTTCAACTGAACAAAAGCTTATTATTTGAAATCAACTGCATAGTTAATAATTTAATAACCACATCAACTGCAAATTACATATTTAAACATTCTTTGACAATTAATAACATTATTTTGGATAGAGAAGATTACTCAAACTCAATTTTATTTGAAATTTGGGGAACTTTATACGACAACACTGATACATTGACTGTCTGTGGTCATCGTGCGGTGATGAAGAGTCACACAGAGAGAGTTTGTATGTGTATGTATACAAATAACAATTATTATTATTATCCGCATTCACTAGACGGTCCATTTCCTTTTGATTGTGCTAATAACAGTTGCACACCTTCACTTATACTCAGAATTAATAACACCAATTACTCAATAACAACATCACAAACTTGGGAGAAAATAATATTTTATATAGACAACGTGACACTTATAACATCAAATCAAAATTTTATATCAACAACATATTGTGATATAAATTCAAAAGTAACTGTGATTGGTGGATTTTATATTGAAAATGTCCACTTGTATCAAAACGCCAAAATTGTTGTAAATAACGATGGGTATTTGAGACTATCTCATATCTATTTTGATGATATTTTTAGCAATGGTAATCAGACTGGTATCATCGAAATATACGGGGAAGGTGGGTTGTATAAAATTTATAACAATGCTGTTATGTCTCTCGTTATTAATGAAGACCAGACTGCGTGCTTTGAATTCATTTCTTTTGAAACAGAAAAAGATAGAATGTTAGAAACATCAAAAATGATGCTGTATTTGGGTAATAAATTGTATAGAATTTGTCCAAGAGTGTCTGACTATGATATTGGCTGCATTTTAGAACAGAAAGATATGGGCATATTCAGTTCATACAGAAATGCACTGC
>NW_004443619.1:2513-9560 GCF_000330505.1 Entamoeba invadens IP1 | reverse complement strand
CAACTATTTATATAGAAACAAATGAAGTGATTCAAAACATTGGATTTAATGGTACTTTCAATCAAAATGTTAAAACACTTAAATTTACAAAGATCAATGAATATAATACAAATTTTAAAGATTCAAACACTGCAAATGTCATTTATATTACAAACGAATCAATTAATAACAATAACATATCAGTCTCTAACAAAAAATTTAAACTTCTTGTTGGGGAAAAATATGGGCTTAAAGGTACTAATAACATTACAACGCAAATGAATGATGTTGTGTTTAATGATAAGCAAAACTGCACTGCTTTATTTATTGACAAAACAGATATATCATGTAAATACTGTAAAAATTCGTATTTACTTGATAATCAATGCAAAAATTATGATAATAATTGCATGTTATCAACAACGCAAACAAATGTCACAACAAAGGTTTGTGAATCGTGTCCTGATTCGTATTATTTTTACAAAAACAAGTGTTTTGAATGTTCAAATGGGTGTTTAAAATGTGTGAAGGAAGGGTGTGTTTTATGTGATACAGGCTATTTGTTGGTTCAACAAAATGGAGTAGACATTTGCGAATCACCAAATAACACCATTTTAGCCAAACATAATTTAATTATGAAATGCGAAGAAGGGTATTACTCTAGATATGCAGAGTGTGTAAAATGCGACTCAAATTGTCTGGCATGTGTTGATGAAAGCATTTGTACAATATGTAAGAATAAATATATTTTACAAAACAAAAAGTGTGAATTACAATCAAATGCATTTTTAACAGACAACACCAACATAGTTTTGTGTTCACAAGGGTTTTATTACAACGTTGAGAATTTACGATGTGAACAGTGTAAAAACAAGTATGGAGAGTCATGTGAAAAATGCACACCAACGAATTGTGAGAAGTGTGAAGATAGTGTTTATACCAAAAATAATTTATGTGAAAATGAGACTACGACTGGATGTACTTCAAACGACAATGTATATTGCACTGCTTGTAACTCAACAAACAAATTTATTGATAAGAATGGAGTTTGTGTATATTCCATTAATTGTGATATTTCAAACAAAAACGGGAAATGTGTGACATGTGAAAATACATATGTTATATCAGAAGATTCAACATGCAAATCAAACGAATTTAAAGATATCCATTGTTCAATTTTTAATTCTGAACAAGACCGTTGTATTCTTTGTGAAAGTAATTATTATCTCTCAAATTTAACATGTGAAAAATGTACTTCAAATTGTGTTTACTGTGCGTCTCAAGATGTTTGTTTGATATGTTCCTCGTTGTATTCTCTTCAAAACGGCAGTTGTTTTATCACTTCCAATAATGAGACACATTGCAAGATAGTGATTGAAGGCTCCTCAAAGTGTGCTCTATGTGAAAATTCGTTTTTCAGAAATGACAAAGGAGAGTGTGAAAAGTGTATTGATAACTGTTTATTTTGTAACCAAAAGTCGACATGCATTACTTGCAATGAAAACACATTTTTACTCACAAATTCAACACAATGCATTCAATTCGATGAACTTGAAAATTGTGAAGTTAAAAGCAAATTTGGATGTCAAAAATGTGTTGACGGTTTTTATGTGTCCAACCAATTTTGTAATAAATGTGACACACTCACAACTTTTTGTGAGAAATGTGACATTATGGGTATATGCACATCTTGTTCATCAAAATACATTTTATTGAACAACAAATGTTTATCAATGGAAGAAGTAAAACATTGTGTTGAGGTGAAAAGTTCAAAATGCGTCAAATGTGATTTTTGGTATGAGACTGGTGTTACACAAACGTCGTGTGATAAGCATGCCGTGTGGTGGATAATTCTGATTATCGTCATATTGCTTCTTATTCTGTTTGTGATCATAACTTTACTTATATTATATACAGTGTATTACATATTAGAGAAGAGAAAGGTGCATGACTTACAAAAAAAGACGTGTCTCTTCTCGATGAACTCCTCAAACATCAATTTTGTGAAACTCCAAAATTCGT
Source organism: Entamoeba invadens IP1 (assembly GCF_000330505.1). Lineage (NCBI taxonomy): Eukaryota > Evosea > Mastigamoebida > Endamoebidae > Entamoeba > Entamoeba invadens. The sequence goes on along the minus strand of NW_004443619.1, from coordinate 7,559 downwards.
TTATTTCAGTCAACAAAACTGAAATAGTTTTTGAAAGTGAAAATGATACCTTGATAGATGTTGATTGTGAAAGTCGTGAGTTAATTTGTGTTGGAAACACCTCACATCACACCATCAAAGTCCAATTCACGTTTAAAACTTCAAATGTGAAATATCAAATACGTTCAGAACCACAAGTCATTGCAATTCCAAAAGGAAAAGCCGTTGAATTTGAAGTCTTTATAATGCCATTATGCTCTACTAACATTGACGATGAAATCACATTATTTGCTGTTGATATGAAGAAAGGAGAGAACTTCCAATTCCCGTTGAAAATCAGTGCACAAACCAAAATGACGACACGATTGGATTTCGACGAGTTAATTGAAGAGAAGGAGATTGGTCATGGCTCTTTTGGAATTGTATACAAAGGGTCTTTTAGAGGAAATATCGTCGCCATCAAAAAGATGAAAGAAAATTTACACAACAACACTTAAAAAGAGTTTGAAAATGAAGTGAATATGTTGGACAAATTTCGAAGTGACTTTATCGTCCATTTCTACGGCGCTGTGCTCATCCCAAATAAAGTGTGTATGGTCACCGAATTTGCAGCTTTTGGGTCTTTACAAGACTTAATCAAAAAGTTGCCCAAAACTTCAAATAAAAATCATTACACAAAAACGTCCGTTATAAACAATGAGAAAAAATCAATCAAATACTGCGAAGATGAAATACAAAATGAAATTGAAAGACTTGAAGAAGACGAGAGAAAAGGTGCGACATTTGATAATGAAAAGAATTTAGTTTTAAACGACGAGAACAAACAAATTGAAAATAAAAATCATTATCAGAAAACGTCCGTTATAAATCAAGAAAAGAAAATGAAAGAACACGAGACGATTGACTTAAATGATAACACGAAAAATGAAAATATAAATGAAAATTGTGTGACTGAAAAACTTCGAATTAAATTTTTACTTGATGCGGCAAAGGGTGTTTTTTATCTTCACGAAAACGGCATTTTGCATAGAGACATCAAGCCGGATAACATCTTAGTGTTTTCAATGGACGTTAACGAGAGAGTGAATGCAAAATTGACTGATTTTGGGTCAAGTAGAAACATCAATTTATTAATGACAAATATGACATTCACAAAAGGCGTTGGCACACCTAAATATATGGCGCCTGAAATTTTAAATAAGGAGAAGTACAAAAAGAGTGCAGACATATTTTCATTTGGTGTGACTATGTATGAGTGCTTGGCGTGGTGTGAGTCGTACAGTAAAGAGGATTTTAGATATCCATGGGACATCGTCGATTATGTGATGTCTGGAAAACGACAAGGAAAACCTTCCTGTGTGAGCGAAGAAGTTTTTGATGTTGTTAGTGGTGCGTGGGAACAACTACCTGAAAACAGAAGCTCGGCCGATAAAATCGTGAAACAACTTGATGTAGAATATAATAAAGCTAAAAATAATTAATTTGGTGTATTAATCGTCAATAACATTTAAGTTTCTTAATTGACCTGTTTTTATTGTAATATGAAATAATTTTTTTATGTTATTATTGTTTTACTTGTCTAAAGTGTTGCACATACAGGGAACAAAAAACTCTTTCGCTTTTTAACCGCTTAATTTAAAAGTTTCAAATGATATTAATATAATAATATACAGTATGGTACTGTTTACCACAAGGTCTAAAAATGCCACTCAGAACCCTTTTTCGTCAAAGGTGGTTATTTGTAATACACTTTTTGTTCTAATTTCATTAATAATAACTATTAAAACGATGTGCAGCAGTTAAAAAGACCGGTATTTTTTATTTTTTAAAATTAATTTTTAAAAAACATGTTTAATAATCTTATAAAATCGAAATTGTTTATTTTGTAAGACACTTGGAATAAATTCAATGTTATTTAAGTTGTTTAGTGTTTTCACATTTACGATTCATTTATTTGTCTGTTTCATAAAGAAGCTACATTGTAAAAACTATGTTTCATAAAACTTGTTTATTTGAAAAAAAAATCTTATCAGAACATATAAACAGCTATTTTATTTAAAATTAATTTTTTTATTGTAATATACTTGGTAAATATAAAAAACTTACAATTACGCTTCACGCTTACCATTTTAATTAAACTAATTACTCTATTTGATAACAAGTTTTATTCTTGACAATACCTTCTGTGTAATCCATCATTAAAAGGACGAAATCCACATAATCGACAATGGGGGGTTTATGATTTATCATAATCATCTATATCAACAACCCGTTTGACATTTATCTTTACAATTTAACATATTTGAATGTTCTGTTATTTCTTTTACACAATACGGACATTTTTGTATTATGTAAAAGAATAAAAAGAATATTTTAAGGCTTTTTTAAAGTCTTCTGAATAATAAACAATCATAAATTTTCAGACATTGTCTATATTGGCATGGTCTTCCCCATATATCAAAACATTAATGAAATAATAAGCTTAAAACCAGTCGTATCTTTTCAAAAGGCACTTTTTGCCAACCAATATTAAAGGTTTCACTCGTACTTTAAAATTAATTATACATTTTCCAATTTATAATTTTTATATATTTTACTTCAGTATTAATAATTTCTTTACGTTTATTGTTGTCACACTAACCAGTAAATACATACATGTTATTGAAATTGAAAATGCAAACATTTCTATATCAAAAACAGAGTTGAAATTATTCTAAAAATACCACCTCTTGCTCAGAAAAATGATTTTAAAGGAAAATAAAAAAAATAAATGAAATTGGAATATTTAATATTTTATAATTATGTTTGTTTTGATGTTAAAAATAAATAATATTTTATTTATATTTTGTGGTTATTTTTTCAATAATTGAAAATTTACTAAAAATTGTTATTAGCACACAGATAACATTTTTATTAAAAACGTTTTAAACAAACAAAAGAACCAAAAATAACGACAATTAACACGTGAACATCATCAAGCAATTTACATGTTAATCAGAGTAGCAGCGTGATGTAATAAACAATGTATATTCTTCGCTATTCATAGATTCATATATTTTCATAAATATTTTTAAACTTTTCACATGTTATTTGGCTTTTGATAAATCCACTTGGTCATTATTGTTGATGTTGGTTCACTAAATATAAGATAAATCAACACATTCATCACAACATGTATTGTCAACTGAATAATAATATTTAATATCAATACAGCGTTTAGAATTTGAAATCAGTCCAAACAACCCATTTCCACAATCACTTTGTATTTTTTTCAGTTTTAAGCGGTTGTAATAAGAATGCGTTGTCAAATACAAGATTAACAGTTGTATATTAGACTTAGCGTTATTGTACATATAAAATTTCTAGCTTTATCCATTAATAAAGCCTCATATTATGCTCAATTGAAAATTGTATTAAATGGACATTTTAAAAACTTTGAAATTTCAATATAATACATCATCGTTGATAACAAACCAAATATAGTAAATGTTGTTAAAAAAAGTGTATCCTAAATAAATATTTAACAAGTCAGCACTTGAAAAAAGAATTGAGTTTCGTTGTCTAAAATGTTAATACCAAAATATTTGAATGAAATATTTTGATATATAAGACTCCAATATAATACATAATTGGCAATAAAAATACCATTTTGAATTGTACAGCAGCTGGTCGACTGCATGTCCAATCCAATTTAGTTTATACTTTTTGTGTAAATATATATTTAATATTTCACAATTAAGTTAAATAGCATCAAATAAACTGTTTTTTAGTTTATAAACACTTATTTTGTACCAAACCATAATATTGTATGTTTATATCCTTTGTTATATTTTTCATTTTGAACATTTTTTATATTTATAAATTTATATTTATAAAATTTCATTGTTATTTATTTTTCATGTTAATGATTTCCTTTCAGATATTTTTTTGATTTTTAATGAACACTTTTATGTTATTTTATTGTTATGGAAAAAAACATTTTTTTTTGATTTATGATAAAAATAAATATAAATAAAATTTATTTGTTTTTACAAATTACAGTTATTCAATTTTATATATTTTTCCTTTAACACTCACAAGGAAAAAACAATTAGAGTCATTCTCTAAACGTTGTTCTTTCCTCAAACATCGTCCCTTTTGCAAAAATAAACGCAAAAAAATCTTTAAAAAAATTGGAAATAAGGTAATAAATCATAAAAACGGTAAAAAAACTGAAACAATGTTTTTCTGGCGTTTCGAAAAATTTCCCGATATATTCCAGTTATTAATATCTAAAAACTGAGGGACAACATATAGAATGATTCTATGTTGTATATTTTAACTGGTTTTCATAAAAGCCAAATCACGCATCAAAAAATAATAAAAGATGTGTTTTACTTTCAAACTGTTTGGTGCTGTGTTTCGATAGGTATTATCTTCTTTTTGGTCGTGCAAAATAGTAAGATATATCCATTGCAGTTTTACTATATTCATATTGAAAAACTACATAAATGTGCTCTAGTTGAAGAATAACGCATATGCAACAACACATAGTCTGTTAATATATCCACTGTGTATTTCCATAATTTCTTCCTAATTATTTTAAAATGTTCAAATTGAAAAAAGCACAAAATGATGAAAACAAAACACAATTTAATGGAATCCAATAAATTGCAAATGATATACAGGCGATTGCTTTTAAAGTGATTTACAATATTCACTTGGAACATATCGTGAATGTGATTAGGAATGTTACAATTAAATGAAGATTGTTTACTACAAAGAAAACAGCAACACTGAGTGTGACAAATGCTATAATGGTATTATCCAAGCGGTCCTGTCTACAATGTGACAAAGGTGCTTAAGTTGATATGTAATAGAGGGAGTTGTGTTACATATGCTTTTGGTATTATTTTGACACAACAAACAATGATTATATTGATGTTAATTAACTTGCTGAAAAATGCAAACTGTTTGACCTACAATTAGTGGTTGTGCCTACCCGGCTGCATTTTAAGCAATCAATATAGATTTATTGAAATACGAGGAGATTATTTGAGTTGTGTTAAACCCGTTTCAAATTATATG
>NW_004443619.1:0-2413 GCF_000330505.1 Entamoeba invadens IP1 | reverse complement strand
CAAATGTGTCGATAAGATAACTTTCGAATTGTTCAAATGATAGGAATTACAATGAATGTAATAGTTACCATTTGTTTAAAAATATATATATTTGTAGAGTACTATAATTAAATTTTCACCTTTGTAATACAACAATTTCAAATGTACAAATAAAAATCCAAAAATTCAAATTTGTAAAATACAAACACAAAATATTTGTAATGTATTGTTGTGACATACACTTATAGTCACAATTGACCAAAAAAATCATAGACAAATTTATTCTAAGAACTAATAATAGTTTTATAATTGTAATTAAGAACAATTATCAAAATAGATTTATATGTTTTAGTATTATTTTATGAACTTATATTCACGTACTTTTTGAACTTTGTGTCGAAGGTTATTAATGGTAAATACATCATTCTGACTATAATTTGGTCTTTGATTATTACCTGTATAATGTAACAAAAATTTAATTATTGGGTTAATTGTTATTGCAAAATATTTTCTCGTTTTAATGAATTATTTTTCTATTATTTTAATTTGTAAAAAATACATGAGTTTATTATTGTTTTTTTGTATCAGCCCAGTTCGAATAAGCCCACAATCTAAACCATTATTTAAACAAATTCAGACCAAAAAATCGTATACGCCCTACAACACAATAATCCATGTCTATCCTAATACTTTTCTCTAACTTGTTTCTAATAAAAAGTAAAAAAGTAAAAAAAATGAAGTGTACAAAAACGTCCGTTATACTACATCAGAAGTTAAAAATATGGACCAAAGAAGAAGTTATTTCACAAATAATTGATTAACTTTACTTTTAAAATAAGGGGTGTCCAAATTACATCAAAATCACTGATAATCATTAAAATTCTTTTTGCAACTTTCAATGATTGTGGTCTAACAAAACTGAAAACCCATCTTCTGTCAAAATAATTTGTAATAACGCATTTCAGTTGTGCAAAACATGTTAAAGTCAAACTAATAAAAAACACCACTGTGATGCTAAATTCACGTTTTAAAAATTGTGCCGAACTTGAGAAAATCAACTTTTTTGAAAATCTTTGATTAATTGGAAATAGTGCTTATTTAAAGCAAAACTAGTTGAAGTTGTAATACCCAATATTTGTAAAGTTGTTACACAATGTTATTAAATTTACTTGAATTTAACTTGAATTATGTTGAAAAAAATTCACATTTACCAGACCATTTTTGTGACTCTTGTTCCAGTTTTATAACAATTATAGAAATACACAAGTTGATCAATAACTTAAATGCCGTAGTTGACAAAACACAGAAAATACTTGATTTTCATGGTGTTAATGATGATATTAGAATGATTAAACAGAAATAACACTATGAACTTACATGTGTTAAAACAGGAATTGATTACGACTAGATAGACCATTAAAGACATGATTGATTAAAGAACATTATAAGAAATATTTTGCAAAAGTTATGGTCAGAGTTTATATTTTATAAAAAATATAATAGACATTAGAAGTTAAAAAAACATATATCTTTATTTATTATTACTTGATTTTTTGTTATTTCCATTCATTTGAAGTAAAAATAATTAACAATATAAAACTGGAAAATTGTGTTATTAATTAATATTATCAAATAATGGTTAAATCAATCGCGTGTATAAAGACATATAATAATAGAACATAAATATATTATAAATAATAGTTATTTCTAAGAAAAACAAACACTCAACAAAAATACAATCTATATATTAAATTTCACATTCTCAAACTAAAAATAATATCCATTTGTCAATTTGCTCTAAAAATAAAATAAAACTAATTTATAAATAAAATGAGTGTCGAATTGAATTTTAAGAATACTGCCTTGAAACTTTTTTGTTTAGTTACTTGTTTATTAGAATATCAAAATAATAATTATAACAATAAATATGTTATTGTTTATCATTTTTTTTATTTTTACATCAAAAGTTTTTGTTTTTTATAATTGTTAAAGTTGTAATGAAATTAGAATTCAATCGTTTATTCATTTTTTGTTTGATTACAACTATATTCTGAATATTAATATTGTTTTGAAGTGTTTTTTGATAGACAATTTTATATTTTTTTCTTGACTTTTAGAATTACAGTTACTTTTTATTTTAAAAATACAAAAATTTTTGGTTATAATAAAATAATTAAAAAATAGCTTTGATGGTAAAATTAATTAATAATAAAAATATAATTAATTACAAAAATAAAACATACAATTCCAATAACAATATTTTTAATATAAATAATTTTTATCAAAACAAATTTTATTTTAATTTTTTTAGTACCTTTTATTTAAACTTAAAAAATGCATTGATTATTGTATTCATATAAAAATACAATTCACACAATTAAATATTAATGAAATAGAGACACTGTGGCGTTGTATCGATATATTTTATAAATGA
>NW_004443621.1:0-1199 GCF_000330505.1 Entamoeba invadens IP1 | reverse complement strand
ATATGGGTGCATTTCATGTAAAAATGGGTATTACCTTTCAAATGCAGAATGTTTTCCATGTTCAGAGAATTGTACCAAATGCTTTGAAAGTGAAATAAAATGTCTTGAGTGTACATCTGGTTTTTATATGAGTGAAAATTACGTCTGTTTGCCAAGCACCAAATTATTGTCAACATGTGAAAAAATATCAACAATTACAAGTGGATGTTATCAATGTAAAGATGGGTATTATCGAGTTGGTATGGATTGTTTTAATTGTCTTTCTAATTGTACGACATGTAACACAAATAAAACGTGTTTGACTTGCAATGCAACAAATTACAAAACAACAAGTGGACAGTGTTTGCCACAAAACAGTATCATTGGGTGTTCTATAGAAGTTACACAATTTGGGTGTAACAAGTGTCAAGATGGATATTACACAGTCAATACTAATGAATGCAAAAAATGTCATGGCAACTGCACAACTTGTACACACCAAGAGAAATGCACTTCTTGTATCAAAAACAAAGTTTTATTTGAAAGTGGACTTTGTCTAGATATTTCTTTTGTATTAAATTGTCTTCAAGTTTCAGACTCAAAGTGTTCAAAGTGTACATTTTGGCACTCACCAAATGCAAATGGCACGTTTTGTAATAAAAAGGTTGTGTGGTGGGTATTACTTATTATAGTTTTATTTATAATTGGTGTGTTAATAATTCTGATATTAACGATTGTGTTTGTCGCATTGTACGTTGAAAAGAAAATCCATCAAAAAGAAATTGAAACGACAACAACACTTTTCCAAATGAGTCGCTCAAACATTTCTTTCATTCCACTTGGTGACGATGTTGTTGTGAACAAAACAGAAATAATTTTTGGTGAAGACATTGATGTCAATTTACAACAAAGAGAACTACTGTGTGTTGGCAACACCTCAAAGCACAATATGAAAATCCAAATGACAACTAAAAGTGCGACAATCGAGAAATACACATTTGAGTCAAATCCAAAAATCGTTGTGTTGCCAAGTGGTGAAGCGTGTGAATTTGAGATATTAATAACATTAATATGCACAACCAAAATCAATGAAAATTTCATATTGGTTTCAAATTCATTTACAAAAAGAAAAGATGTTCTTAAAGAAATTTCATTTTCAGCTACTTCAAAATTAACAACAAGACTCGACCCAGACGAATTAATAGAAGACAAGAAACTTG
>NW_004443824.1:0-1076 GCF_000330505.1 Entamoeba invadens IP1 | reverse complement strand
AAGGTGTCAAGTGCTACTGCTTATGCCGCTAGATAGAGAAAAGACTGAAAGTTGAAAAGACTGAAAGTTGAAAAAGACTGAAGGTTGAAAAGACTGAAGGTTGAAAAGACTGAAAGTGTGTTCAGTGAAAGTCTTCAATGAAGATTTTTAGTGAAGACCTTTTTTGAAGGTCCCAGGTGAAGAAGAACACCTGGGTGAACAAATAAAATTGGTGCTTTTTAGCATAAAAGAGGACAAATTATGAAAGATGAAAAGAATTAAAAGCATTCAGGCTATCTGTATGCCCCCCTCTTTTCATCCGGGGGGGCATACAGATAGACGGATGTGATTGCAAAACTAAAGGATGACAAGGATGAAAGACTAAAGGATGACAAGAAAATGCAACTGCTGGAATGAACATACTGAAAGGCTATGAAGGATGAAATTAATTGAATGTGCTGTGAAAAAGACTGAGTGCTGCAAAAAGGTTTGTAATTTTCTTATTAGGGGTATACGAGAACACGAGAATGGGACTAAGGTTTGGGCTATAGAAGACTAAAACTTGAGTGCTAAGAAAACAAGGGTACGGATTAATTGAATGGAACGTAAAAAAACGTTCAATTTATTTTTTTTGTTTGGTACGGATATAGGTTACGAAGAAAAAGACCTAGAAAATGCGAATTTTTTAGGTCCCAGGTGAAGAAGAACACCTGGGTGAACAAATAAAATTGGTGCTTTTTAGCATAAAAGAGGACAAATTAGAAGAACTTTAGAAGAAAAAGACTTGAAATTTAGTTTTTCAGGTCCCAGGTGAAGAAGAACACCTGGGTGAACAAATAAAATTGGTGCTTTTTAGCATAAAAGAGGACAAATTATTAAAACTGTGAATTCGAACAATGAAAAGTATTTGAGAAAGTAGAATTATCGACTGGTATTTTGTGTTTTTATTTTCCTAAGAAATTGAAAACACAGAAGCCCATGGGGAATTAAGATGGAATTCTATGACCAAAATGAATTCATCTTAATTTTTTGGACTCGCTCTCCTTGGCGGTCCATACTATTTTGATTTTTTGAGTTGACTGAATTTAATTTGAAGG
>NW_004443825.1:0-1026 GCF_000330505.1 Entamoeba invadens IP1 | reverse complement strand
TTCCATCGATTGCATTAAATTGTTATTGTATCCATTAGTATCGATTCCCATTCTTTCTTCAGCACTCTAAACAAACTCTTTTGGTTTTTAAAATATTTTTTCTTTTTTCTAATTCTATTTTCAAGTATCGACCAAACGTTTTCAATTGGTGATAAATCCGGACTTGAAGGAGGCCACCCAGTCAATCTCACTTTATTGTTCTCCAAAAAATTCAATGTCGTTTTTCCTGTGTGTGGCTTGGCACCATCTTGTTGGAAATAGACTATTTGTTTGTTGCGTTTTCGTCTAATACCATCAAACACTTTATTACTTTCAAGCATGTGTTGATAGCCAATTGCATTAAGTCTGTTGTCACATAGTAACAACTGTGATTTGTAATTATTTCCGATTGCTCCCCAAACCATCAATGAATCGTTGTGTTTTGGAAGTGTTAAAAACATTGATTTAAAAATCTTATTATTCTTTTTAATAAGTAAAGTTTGATTTCCAATATTAAATGAATTTATTCTGTTATATCTCATTTCCCTGCTTTTGTGATACCAACAGTTTCCATTATCGGGAAACAATCCAAATCTCGACTCATCACTTATAATAGCCTCTTTCCATTTTTTATAATTTTTCTTTAGTACCACCTTTTTGCAAAAATTTAATCTTTTATTAATGTTAACTTTTGTTAAAAATGGAGATTTCTTTAGTTTGCCATATTTAAACCCGTTTATTTTTCTGTATCTTTGAAATGTTGATTTTGATACGTTTATACATTTAGCCAAATCACAACACGTTGATTCTGGATTAATAGAAGTTTTTTTGATCAAAGTTATTATTTTTTGTTGTGTCATAATTGAAGGTCTGCCTATAGTTTTTGAAATTAACTCTTCATTGTTTTTAATTTTCTTTTTGTTATAAGAAACTCTGTTTGGTGATACATGAAGTGTTTTGGTAATAAAAGAAAATGATTTCCCTTCTCTTAATAAATTAACAATGAGCTTATCTGTTTATTGATAACAGACATGTAATCATTTTTAA
>NW_004443826.1:0-1560 GCF_000330505.1 Entamoeba invadens IP1 | reverse complement strand
GTTACGAGACAAAATAAAAAATATTGAATTAATTGATCCTTATCAAAATTCACAGAAAGTAATCAAAGTTGTCGGACAGCATCTGAAAATAGTAATTTCTCCAAAGCAAGTTTATCATTTGCGTTCAATTTCTAAATAAACATTGATAATTTTTATCCTCGTATAAACGAATAAGAAACCACAGAACCTGGAACTTGAGGAAGCAATGATCAATTGGTTTCATTAAGTTCGTAAAGAGGGAATACCAATTGATTATTATATGTTGTCAAGGAAAGTATACTTTTTGAAAGAATGCAAATACATTCATTGTATTATTTCAAAATAAAATTTACTTGTTTATCTATTTTTATTATAATTATTGTATTTTGTTTATTATAATTAAAAATGTTCTATTAAAAATATAATAAAACATAGTTTTTATATTATTTTAATTAACTTTTTAACTTAGTGACAAATTAATCCAATTATTACCATTTTTGGGTTTTTAAATTGAAATAACCAACAAAAAGCAAACACATAAATTTCTTTTTTTTAATTTTTTTTTCTATTATTCGATATAAGGGCTTCCTCTTATTTTTCTCCCTTATATCGAATAAATCCTTATATCGAATAGCCCTTATATCGAATATTGACTGTATCTTTGAGTTTTGTTGTGTTTATTTTATTTTATATTATGGGAATATGTTGGTTGATAAATTATTTTAAGATATTTTTTGGGTGTTTTTTTATTTAGGGTGTACTAGTTATGGACTTCTATCCACTGGATAGACGCTCATCCAGTGGATAAATTCTTTTTTTCTGAATACAAATATTTTTTAGTAAAATAAAGTCAATTTTGTCATTAAAACAAAAGCATTTATTTGCAAATAATAAAAAATTAAAAAAAATAATATCACCAAATGGTGTAATCTACCGCATAACAACAACATTTTTTATCATTTGATTTGTTAAAAATAACACTTTTATTAACATTATTATTTTAATTTAACATTTTTTTAATTTACACGCTATTTTATCAACAATATCGTTAATTTTTTACTTAATTAAATACATTGATTCAAATAAAATTTGTTAGTTAATATTTGCTCGTTATTAAAAAAACAACTCGTTAAATAACACACCAAAAATATCAAAACAAAACTGTTTTTTTTTAAATTGTTTTTTATAACGGTATCATATAAATGATCTTGTTAATGATACATTGTAATGATGAGTCATTTACACTCTGATCCACAATATGTATTCCGATATTCCAAGTATAGTTTTATGTTGGTAGTTGAATTAAAAGTATAGTAAAACAAAAAATGGAGAATTTGAAATAAATTTGGGTTATTTTTTTCAAAATTTTGGGAGATCATCCTAAAAAGTTGAGGTGGATGGATCGATTTCTGTGGATGGGTTAATCATCCATATTTTTTTGTTAAAAACAAAGTTAATTTCTTTTTGTAAAACTTAACTATATATATAATTAAAGTATATATATACAGATACCCGAAAAATAGTCCGGCACAGAAAAAACGACCGGCAAACCATAAATTTATAGTATATTATAGTTTTTAG
>NW_004443827.1:0-1058 GCF_000330505.1 Entamoeba invadens IP1 | reverse complement strand
TTATATCAAACCCAAATTATTGCACATTTTTAAGTGTTTTTTATTTTGTTTTTTAAAAAAAATTGAATATCTGATAGTATTATTTAATCAATTTTTATTAACATTTTTATTTGTTTATAAAAACAGTTTATTTTCGTATTATTTTTATTACAAATATTAATTTGTTAAATTGTATATTTTATTGATTGAAGGACAAATCTTTAACAAAACCCAATTAATTTGAGTTTATGAATGATGAAATGTTTTATAAATAATCAAAAGTTTGAATTTAAGTTGAACTATTTTATCAAAAAAGTCAATAATCATTCTAAATTATTCATGAAAAGTCACCATTATTTTCATTTTTTTGGAAAAGTGAAATTATTTTTGAAATTTTTTTCTGAAAAAAAAAGAAAAAAATATAAAATTTTCAGTCCTCGAAGGGTTAAATAATAGGTCGAAAAGTTGGTACTCGTCGAAACTTTAGTCCCACATCTGTACATAGTAGTGGAAAAAACATGTTGTGAAAACTGAATATTTTAGTAAATTAATGGTATTTAACTTTACGGTATAGCAAAATATTTGTTTTATTGCTTTTATTTGATTGGTTAAAAATAAGAAAATTACAAAAAATTCGGCAATTCCAAATGACAAATTCTATTAAAATAATTCAGTTGTAACAAAAATATTGATCTATCCAAGGTTCCCTTTTCTAGTGTAAAAATTTGCTTTTAAGCAAAAAATGGACAAAACGATTCATTTTTTACCTTGAAATTAAATCAAAAATAGATTTTTTTGTTTAACTTCCGTTTTGGTAAACAAAAGTCTTTGATTGCCATCCTATATTTTATTAAGAAAAATAACACGTATAAAACACATAAAAAAGCGGGCATAAATTTGGTCATTTTTTGAAAAGTTTGAAGGCAAAAAAATATGATAATCTCGATTATCCACAATTTAGAAAAGCGTGTAATTGGTATGGTTATTAACTTTTGTTTGGATGATAGTCAGATGTATGGTTCTACAATCAAGTTATCATGCAGTCAAATCCACTAAAAAAACTTACAAATTTTAATTAT
>NW_004443623.1:397349-400117 GCF_000330505.1 Entamoeba invadens IP1 | reverse complement strand
GTAATCAACACCATTAACAATTCAAATTATGTATATTAGATTGTGTTGGAACGCCACAGTGAAATTATAGAATGGATTTCTTACAGCTGAGTATTAGTTGTTTATGATAACATTTTTCGAACAAAGATTGTAACCTTTGTGTAAATACCACAACATTTAGTTGAACCAACAAAAAATAACATTTAAACTATTACTGTAATTTCATAAATGTAACTATTTTAGTTTACACAATTTTGGTTTAACAACTTTTTGTTTATAATTGATATAAACAAAATATTATATACTATCAATTTTAACTGTTGATTAATTGTTTTTTTATATAACAATACATAGTGTAAACAAATATATAATTTTATAATAATAATAAATATAAATATACAAAAAGGTTAAAAAAACACTATTTAATTGTCAATTTTTGTGATTATATAACAACTGTAAGCATAAAAAGTTTCATTGTTAACAACTTATTTTCAGAAAATTTGTTCAAAAAGTGATATTTTATATATTGTAGACTTGTAACATAACATTTAACTTTAAAATATAACACAAAAATTCAAGAAATTTCTCATTTTGTAACAATTTTATGTTTTGACTTTTTGCTCACAAAGATGTGTACATAAGATATAAAAATATTATTTCAAGCCTCTTAGAATTAAACATAAATTTGACTATTGTTAAAAATAACATAAAAAGTTTCATTAAAACAATATTAAAGGTTGTAGCACGTAGTCAACAAATTTGACCACGTTAAATAATAAATTGTTTTTAAATATATGTTTGTTAACAACCTAATGTTGAAAAGTTGTGTTGAGTGGCCATCAAAGTTCAACAACGATTTATTAAATAATTCAGTTACGATACAACTCATTAATTGTAAAATATCCAAATAAAAAAATAAATAAAAAGTGGGTTTTACAAATTTAAATTATTGAAATAAAAAATGTATATTTTTATTTTTTGATCGAAATTAATTGTTTATTTTTTCAGTGTTAAACATATTAAATGAATATAATTTAAGCAAATTATCTCAAATTTCCATTAAGTCAACACAATTAAATAATTATCAAATAATATTTTATTTTATCAGAACATTATCTCAGAAATAATTTATATGATAATACGACAATGCAAGTATTAATACGAAGTATTTTCAAAAATTTTGGTTTATAAAGTATAATACCATAAAATTATATAGTGATTAAAATGACGACATCAAAACTGCGATTAAGTGATAAAAACCCTATCAAAACTAATTAATTAAATCTTATAGGAAAAAGTATATCTTTATTATTATTGTTTTTTTGATTTGTGTTTTAAATAGTTTTTGGTGATTGTATTTTTCTATAAGATACTCTCTTTTTTCTTAAGAACACCAAATACAGGTTATAACTATTCATTACAAAACTATGGATGCAAGACTATTTTACACACGAACTAATTGTGCTTAAAACACATAAAACGAATAAACGATGGAAATTAAGTAAATATTCAATTTAAAAACCAAATTCAATATATATTTATTCATTTGAAAATGAACCTTTAACGATGAAATAATATAGATTTTATATTTCAAATGATACAAATATTGACATATATTCAAATAGCACATACAGAAATAAATAATTTTTAATTTAAATTTAATAATAATTATAAACTAAATAATTGAATTTGTTATAATAAATTTATTAAGGTTGGTCTGAAAAAGAATAAACTTTTGGGAACAAAACATGATCACAGAAATCACCAAAAACAAACAGAGAGTGATAAAGAAGAGGCTTTATCATAATTATTGGGCTATCAATATATTTCCTAACAAATGAGAGTAACCATAATTTAAACGCTTTGAACACTATTAACATAAAAACTACAAAATATTGATAAAAACTGCATTTAATAACTAGTAAACTATGTCACAAAGATGCCATACAATCAAAAAACCATAACTTTAATTAATTATTTTACAGATTGTTATGGACAATATCATAAAATTTTTATGACAAAATGACAACAATATCATAATATTGTATTTATTATCATTTCAAAAACAAAAGAAGAACAATTTATTTCAGACTTAAGAAACAAAATTTGATTTTTGTGTGATGTTTGAATACAGTAATAAATACTATATGATTTGGTTATAAAATATAATCAGTCAAAGGGGTTTAATTGTAGTGAATTTAGCAGAAAACCGCATCTATTTGTCGTAAATAAGTGAATTTTGAAGAAAATTCTTTTTAATATTGAATTTATTTTTAAAATATAATTTAGTTTTTAATTCAACAAAAGTTACAGATTCAAAAAAATGTTTAATTGTAGTAAACTAAAACGATTGGCCATTTGTGCGACAAATAAACAATTTTGACAATTATAATTATGACAAATAGACGCTTTTGACTGTAATCTTTTGTTAGTTTCATAATTTTTAAGTTCAAAATATTATTATTGTTTCGATAAATTGATAAATAATAATATATAAATATACAACTAAAAATGTTATTATAGTTTAACTATAATATTTAAAAATATTTTTTTAAATTTTTTATAAAAAAGTGAAAATAATTTACTTGTTTTATTATTAAACTATATTTTTATAATTTAACTGTTACATCAGGATTGTGGATGAATAACATAACTGAAACAAAATACCATAAATCACAAAATGGCACCCTTCTCGTTTTTATTACATTTCCTTAATTCAAAAATAACAAAAATATCACATTATTATATTGATAATATCGACTTTGATTCACCATTGAAAAATAGAAAAG
>NW_004443623.1:393619-397249 GCF_000330505.1 Entamoeba invadens IP1 | reverse complement strand
GTACCGCTGTATATTTAGAACTTCCTAAAAGTCCCGTTTTTTTATTTTTTATTATTCCTAAAAAAACAAAAAAATTGAAAGAAACGACTTAACACCTTCAAGTTCCATTTATTTTTTGTTTTATAAAAAATTTATTGTTAAAATTTTTAAATTTTGCATTTTTTATTTTTGAAATAATAGTTGAAATAACCGTTCGCATTTCGGACAACATTTTTTGCAACAATCTTAGTAAAATAACAATAGTACATTACAAAAAAACAACTAAGATTTTTGAATTAATTCATTTCTTAACTTTCTTTTAAACACGAAAGTAGTTTGGAATTAACCATTTTTTAAGTCATCTTTATGTTTCATTTACGCGCACTTTCCCTACACACATAGCAAAGAATAAAACTCGTTCCGCGACAATACCTTTTGCAGGCATAACTTTATCTTTATAAAATGAGACATTTGATTCAATTTTTAATCTAATTAAACTCGGTCGTGTAAACGTGAACGTAAATGACAAAGACCCACAAGTCAAAAATTGTGTGTCGATTATAGATTTGAACATAATAGTGTGACAATCGACGATATCACTTTCATAGTTTTTAAATGTTTTTGTGTTTTTACTTTAATTAATAATTTCAAGATGAGTATTGATTATTAAAAATATTATTAAAAATAATTGTTTAAAATCAAAACAGCAAAATAATTCGATTGGTAAAGCAAAAAATTTGTTGTTTTAAAATGTCTTTAAAAAAAGAAACGTATTAATTTTGAAAAAAATACCAATACCATTTAATTATTTATGTACAAATACGGGAATTTATTTGAATATTAGCCAGCCTTTTCCAAAAAACCTGATAAGTTCTTTGTTTTGATTTTAACTCGATACTACACAACACAAACTCAACGTTGTGGGTCAAATCGCACAACGATAAACACATTAGTATATTGTGATGTTGTTGTTTATGTCATTTTGTAACTAAATATCAGTTTCGTTAAACATTAATTTCAATTAAAAACAAACATGTGGTTTAGTTGTTTGAACAAAAATAAATGAAATAACAAATTTAAAAGAAAAAATAAATAAAAGCATACATTAAATAATTTTAAGTTTTGATATTTCAGTTATTGTTTTGACAACACCATTAGTATATCAATTTAACGCGACCATTTCAAGCTTGTAATTTATTTTATTTGGTATAAATAAAAACTAGACCTCATATTTTTAGAATTTATTACATCAGCTTTTTATAATAAAATGCACTTTTGGTATCATTCACGTGTATTTCAAAAACAAAAATCCCGTTATTTCAAATTTTATATTTGAAATTTTTAATGCTTAAAAAATCTTTAAGTAAAAAAAAATTTGAAGACTGTTTTCATTTTTTTTACTTGGAGAATAATAACCAAAATTTTAAACAAAAAAAAACGATTCCTAAAAATAATAAACAAAATAAACTCAAAAATCCGGACACCCCAGTACAGCCTTTTGAAAAACACTTTACATTGCTGATATTTTGTTTAAACTTTAAATCCAATTTGAATTGTTTTTAGTTTCTCAATATTCTTAACAAATTTTAAATAGTTTATAAATAAATGATATTTTAATTTTTCTACCGACATCATAAGGTTTAAAAGAAATTGTAAATGATGTTTGATTATTACTGGTATGTAGTGAAAGGAAATTCCAATATATTTATATGTAATAATATATTATTTTTTATTTTTTTAAAAAGAAAAATTTTTCTTTTGTTTATGTTATACTTTTTTTCAATTCAATTTTTGTATTAAAAAAACGTTTTTCATAAATAAATAAAGTTTCAGATAAAAATATATAATTGTATTTTTATTTACAATAAAATTTTAAATATGTATGATATTTTTAGTATCATTTAACTAATATCCATTAACTATATAAATTAGATATATAATTTTTATTTTGATGTTTGCTATTTTTAGAACAATTTTGATAAAATAAAAAACTTAAAGAGCGAGGAAATAGTCACACTGCAATTCTCTTTGTTTTTTAACTTAAAAAAAATTCTTATTATTATTTAAAAATAAATTCAATAAAATTGGTGTTTTTGTTTGCTTTTGGAATAAAGTTGATTCAAATTTTATTGTTTTTTATGTTGATTGTAATTATTTTTTTTCAAAAAAGACAATTATATAAAAAAGTGTTTTTAAATAGTTCATTTTAATAGTTTATTTATTATAATTTGATGTAATAGTTATATTCTGTTTCAATTTAAATTATAAAAAATCTTATTAATTGTTAATCACAAATTAAAAACACAGTTATTTCCTTTAATAACAAACAACTTTTTAAAGTAAACTTTAGTTCAAAAGTTTGTGCTGTCATATTTTTATAACCCTTAAAAAGTCCTATTTTTGTTTTTTTTCTTTTTAAAACAAATAAAAAAATAAAAAGTACCAACTTAATTTTAAAAAATATTAATATCGTTCTATTGTTTTTGTACAAATACGAGAAAACATTGAAATATTAGCCAGCCTTTTCCAAAAAACCCAATAAGTTATTTTATTTGAACACAACTCAATACTTCGCAACACAAACTATCAGTTGTTTAATTTAAAAGCTTTGATTTTTTTTTGTTTTGTAAAGAAGAATATACCAAGTAAAAAAATTTCAGAAAGTTTTAATAATGAGCTTTATAACAAAGACCATAAATGCCTATTGACTACAATATTTGAATATAAAACTAAAAGAGCCAAGCGCTCTCAAAAATCTTGGTTCTAGTAATCATAATAAAGTCCGAACACATGAATTATAATTCAGTTTGATTATTGTGTTTGTGTTCTTTTTTACAATATTTTTGAAAAAAATGAAATTGTTCTATCGTTTGTTTAATGCTTTCAATCAGACGAAACATTGTTAATGTAGTATCTTTAGACTATTTTATTACAAAAACTTTTTGAATTAATCATTTTCTTTCTTTAAATTGAAAATATTCAAATTAAAGCAAACCAGAATCTCTGATATGTTCAAACATATAATTATGTTAACTTGATGCCATATTTTCATTTTCTTGTGGTTCAAAGAGCTTATAAATTATTCATAATAAAAATTATGTCTTGCTTGTGTTGAAAAGTGTTATTTATTTAATTTTATTTACTCATCAAGTTTTTTGTTTTTTACCCATGCCTCTGAAAAAAATAATTATTTTGCACTAAAATATTTTTTTGGCAAATTAAAATAAAACTCACCTCATGGTTACTTCTTTTAAGAGAACAATAGTAAAACGTCTAGTATTTTAACTATTAACAACTGGTTAATCATAATAGTATATAAAGTGAAACGAGAAACCCACATCTGGAGAAAAACCCGCACCCATTTTTCTTTTTCTTCTTTTACCCAAAATATTGTGTTTTTTACTTCCAGAACATGTAAAAAATAAAAAAGTCGGTCATTATAGTTTCTTTTTCTTCATTTTTAGTGTTTTTTATTCAAAAATAAAAAATGATTCGAATTTGATTCAAAATGAACCATCAAAGAACAAAAATGGCCCGATTTTTACGTACTTTCAGTGTATTATAACAGTGTTTCAAATTTGTGTTTATTCAAAAAACAAATATACTATTATATAAACTATATATAGTTTAATGATTTAAACTATATTTAAC
>NW_004443623.1:391478-393519 GCF_000330505.1 Entamoeba invadens IP1 | reverse complement strand
GAACCTTATATCATATTTTTTAATCTAAACATTTAATAAATTATATTAAAACTAAACCTAATATATGTTCAAAAGCTTATTAATCACTTCATTATAAATATCAGTATAATAGATATTATTTTTTAATTTCCTAATAATTTATATTTGTTATTTAAGGTTAATTTCATGTATTTTTTATACTGTATTTTAATTGTAAGAACATTATTAATTTACCAAAAAAACTGAGACTGAACTTTTTTCATTCAACAGCTTTTCAAAGAAGAAAAAAGAAAATGGGTGTGGGTTTATCTCCTCACTTTACATAATATAATATATTATACAAATTTATTATGATAATATAATAATTATAACTATATAGTCGGATTCAAAAATCAGAATAAAAAAGCGTCCGATTTTCTTATCTTTTTTTCAATTTTTAAAAAACATTAAAAAACTTGTTTTATAAACAACTATAAAATGATTTATTTTTAATTGTTGTACACAAAAACTAAAGTACAGTTATAGTTAATAAAATCGATTTGAATGTATAGATAATTATTTATTTTCTAACATTCCGACAAACGTGATTCGAAAGAATCCACGAAGTTGTTCACAAAACGGATTAGTATTGAGTTTAACGCCTTTGTGTTTCATAGAATACGTCTTTTTGTTTTATTAAAAGGGTTAATATCAAACAATTTTTTCACACTCCTTACATGTTTACATTGGTATTTAAATCTGGACTGCTGACTGGCCAGTCGTGAAGAAATTAAAAATTATTTTCTTTGAAGAACTTACGAGTTAATTTGGCATTACAACAAGTAGCATGGTCTTGAACAAATTGATAAATTTACATTTTCTTTTACTTGATCCATCAGAAGATTGTCAATAACTATTTTGATAATTATTTGAGTTCATGTTAGTATGACATTTTATTAACCAACTCTTATAATTGATACCATTTATCTCAAAAGCCATCACATTTGCGAATTTATTCAGATAAAAAAATGTATTTTTTTTCTTTACACCCCCCTTTTCTCCATATTGAACTGATTTTATTTGTACACCATTGTTTTTCCACAAATCATATCGCTGTTATTTTTAAATTTATTAATTTTAATATTCTATTAAATAATAAAAGATACGGTTTCATTACAATTACATTTAATGGTTTTTAATAATAAACTTTTAAATTACTAAGTATTTTTTTAACTTCAAAATTTAACATATTAACTTATAAGTGTTTTTGTTATTTATTTTCACACATTTTAATTATGACAATTTTGTTTTGAAAATAAGAAAAAATAATCGGATTTTTTGTCTTCAAAAAACCTTCCGAATTATAAATAAGCTCAAAAAGATATTCTTTGATAAATAATTTTTATTTAAGAGTAAATAAGGGATATCTTCGTCTTAACTTTTTTTTGATCCAAAAATCGGATTATTTAAAAACTTAGGTATTTTACGTTTAATTATTAGTGGAACATTTATCAGTCCGTTTTTTGAATTTGACTATACATCAACTAATGTTTAATTTAAGACAATGAATTTATGTATCATATAATGTAATAAATAATATATTATGAAATAGTACATTTTGTCAAAACAATTAAATAACATTTTCTTAAAACAAATATATACATTTATAAAAACTATATAATAAATTAATAACAACTAAATATTAATAGTAAAATAAAGTCACAAATAAACCTAAAAAACAATTTAACTATTAATAAATTTTAATTAATTTAATATTTTAAATATTTAACTATTTCTATTGTTCATTTTTAATATGTTGTTCTATTTATAGAACATTAAGGGGTCCTTGTCATGGCTGTATGAAATAAAGGTATTTAATTTTCTTACTTAAAAAAATAAATAAATTTCTACAATTACAAATATCTATATTTCATATTATTAATTAAAAACTAATATTTTTATCTTTATATCACTTAATTCTATTATATTAACTTTTATTATTAATATCTTAATAATGACGTGGTATATACTCACCATTTTACACAATCTTACATTTAAGTAATCTCTGTTCCCAGGAGGTGGG
>NW_004443623.1:387569-391378 GCF_000330505.1 Entamoeba invadens IP1 | reverse complement strand
ATCAGTATATACATTTTATATTTGTATATATTAACTTTATAAAAGCGTTTCAATATCGTCTAACAAAATTATTAACACCATAAAAGATTAAATTTATTTATAATAAATATACATATTTGTTATACAAGTGTAATTGTAAAACTAAATTATTGATTGAATAATGATTGTTAATGACATTGTTATTTTCAATTATTGATTGTAATTTTATATATTTTAATTGACGTTTTGTTGAAACAAAGAAAAACCAAATATAAACCATTGTCATCTATTTCATTGTGTAACTACTTCTATATCCTCAATTTACATTCAACAGCTTTTTGTTGATAATAATGTGTAAGCGAGATATTAATCCAAATATTTTTTTAACAATCGTTTTATTATTTTTCATATTACAACACAAAAAGTGAACAAGTATATTTTGATAATACCACAACTAGTATGATTAATTATAATGGAAGTATTAATTAATTAGTAATTATCAATAATTTGATAACAACAGTTGGTGTATTGGGTTTTTACCGTTTATTACTACTCTTTTGTGTAAAAAAATACCTAAATTATTAAAAATGTTAACTTTTTAGTGTGTAAAAATGTTACATCAAACTAAAACTTTTAAAGATAACACCAAAATTAAGAGAACATCACAGTTTACACCAATTTTATGATTTTACTTGCGACTCACTCAAACATGTACATAAAATATTTTAATCATTTTTTGTAGTCTAAGAATTAACATGAATTAAAAACTATAGTTATGAATTTTTTGAAAACTTATTTCGATATTATACTTGATATATTGTTAAAGAAGTGGTAGCAAACAACAAATATGTATTGAAATTGTAATTTATAGTGAATTTACCCACTTTTGTTTAAATGTCAAAATGTTTTACAAAAAAAACAAGTTAAAAAACATAAAAGTCACAATTTCGTGTTTATTGACTTCATTATATATGTTAATATAAGCTGTTTTAAATGATATATTAATGTACTAATTGTTGTATCTTAATTATTTATTACTGTCCATATATTGAAAATTTATTTATTGTTGTGTTTTTGTTATTTTAACAAAGTAAAGTGTAAACTTCTATTGGTTTATGATTTAAAACAAATGGGCTGTTTCAATGTTTTATATATTTTAATTTAATGTTTTTGTTGATCATTAAAATACAAAAGATGTCATGATCTTGTTTTTTAACGATGTCATAATTAACTAACTGTTTGTATTTTATTATAAATTTGTTTAAATGTATTGTATTCCAGACAAATCAACAGCTTATATCGTCATTGTTTGGCACGTTAATGACCAATGCTACTCATTTTACAATACATTCATTTTAACAATATAATTCAGAAATAAATATAAAATCAAACAACATCTTTGTACACTAATAAGTATCAACAAAATTATAAACATGTTGAAAGATAAATTGAAAAGTTTAAAATATCAGTTTTTTTAACACAAACAATTTTTTCATAATAAAAAATGTTGTTAATTGTGATGCAATTTTTATTCTATGTTGAAAAATGATCATAACCTTCTATGTTGATAATGCACATGATATCATCTAATTCAAATTTTATGTTCATCATTTATAATAAATATATAATTCAATTACTAAAATATTTTATATAATAAGATATTAATAAGAACATTATTGTTTAATTGTTAAATTATGTCTGTTTTATTGTAATTTAAAATTTGTCACTTCATAGAATTAGTAACTGTTCTTTAAAGACTAACACATATTGTACAATGAAAATCATTTGAACATGGTTATATTATTTAGTTTTTTAATTTTTATTTTATCATTATAATGTGTTAATTTGATATGTAAAAATTGTTAATGATATTAAAATGTTTTTGAATAATATGTAAAATTTCGCTGTGTTAATTTTACAAGAATATTCAATAAATAATTATTTAATGTTAATTATTTTTTTGTAAAATAAATTAAATTATGAGTATGTTAATTAGACAAGAAAAATCGATAAATATTTTAAAATGTTAATTGTTTTTTTTTGTTAAATAATTTTATTTTTTGTGTATTAATAATCATAGAAAATATGTTAATAATATTTAAATGTTAATTTATCAAAAACAATTTGATAAAAATTATTGAATTGTCTAAAATCACAATTCATTATCACCTAATGCCCTGTCTATTTGCGTATTTTCAAAAATGGCTATACCAAAAATGATTTTTTGCCGCAAAAACAGTATCTTTAGTTTTTTATGAAAAGCAATTTTCTCTAGGCATGACTAAGACAAAAAAATTATTGTGGCAAAAATTGCCAATTATATTGTCTGACCTATTATATAAACTTATCAAAAATAAAAATTTATGAGAAAGAAATATTACAAGTAAAATTTTTAATTTCATATATTAACAATGGATAGTTTAAACCTTTGAATTTATATAATAATAAAACAATCAAATGTAATTTAAAACATTTTAAACTTAATGACAAAAACAACTATATGTTTATTCTATACGAACATACAAACATACAACACAAAAATGTTTTATTAATCATGAAAATATATTTAAAAAATAAATATTTAGACCGACTGATTTATTATTAGAAAACAAACAAAACTTTTGTTCGAAAGATTATTTTAAAACATTAAAATATCTGTTTTTTGAAACAATAATAATAAAGCACAAAGGTATTAATTTATTTGGGAAATCGAATATAGCTCTCTTTAAATCCTTTGCTAGAAAGGTTAATAACTTGTTGCATTCGAACACCAACAGAATGATACAAGCGATATATTAAATTTGTAATTTTTGTTAAACTAGCTAAAAGACGATAAATAAGTCGATATATTCTTTGGCCGAGACAATTATGGCAATGAATAAGACACAGCAGAGTAAATAAACCAAATCAATTTGATTAAACAGGATTGGTAATTTGATTTTATATTATGGTTTCAAAAATTATAAATTTATAATAAATAAACCATTTAAATGTTATATCAATCAGAAAAATATATATTGAAATTGAAGTGTTTTCTTGTTTTTCATTCAAAATACCACTTGACATTTTTGCCATATTTTTCCAAGTGCCCATTCTTATTTATTATCAAACTCTTTATTTTATTGGGCAGTATTCAAATCCATTTGTTTCTTCGCCAATAATACACTCTTAATATTGTGTTGGTGTTGTATGAAAATTTTGGAACCACTGATAAAAATATTAAATATGGGTAAATTAAGACTACGATTAAAAAGTGGTGTTAGTATGTAAAAAAACATTATTAATAAAACTATATTTATTAATTTTAATTTATTTAAATTACTAAAAATACAATTTAAGTAAAAAATAGAAATACAATTTGAAATATCAAAGCTATTCCAATTAAAAAATTATTATACACAAAGTTAACACTGTATAATGTAGAGTTTATTTGTAAGTCTTTTATAACACACTCACATTAAATTATTAATGTTTTTTCATTTCACTGAATACATCACACTCTTTATCAAACTAAACAGTGTTAACTTTGTGAAATTTACGAGTTATATCAATACTCCAAAATATTCGAGATATTTAATATTAACAACGTGTTAATTATTGTTACATTAGACTTTGTGAGTATCAGTATTTAATTCCCAACATGTTTTCAACCATTGACATTAGCGCAACAATTTGTCTGAAATTTGTTTGTAGTTTATTTTGCACACTTGAAGAAACATTCCCGAGCTTCAAAATGATACCAAATTCATTTCAAAAAACTCTTAAAATATTTCTAATATTTCGACTATCTGTAAGTCCATTCTATCATTGAAATGAAGTGCCATTTTAAA
>NW_004443623.1:384569-387469 GCF_000330505.1 Entamoeba invadens IP1 | reverse complement strand
TGGTACATTGTTATTCAAATATCTCCACACTCATTAATTGACAAATGTTGTGTGTCGGACAATGGTATTGTATCAAAATTTTCATTGATCTCAATGGAATAACTCGATAACATGGAATATCCAAATGGTGTGTTTGATGACTAACAAAACGTCAACAAGTCAAAAAATACAACTTTTTGTATCGTTTCAAATCATCGTGCATTTGAAAGATAATATGTACTTGACCTGACAATTGTTAACTTGTGTGGACGTTGTTTTGAAGTGATGATGTTGAAGACCATGTAAAAATTTTTAATTTGTGTAATACTGTTTATGTATTCTGCTTTGTACGTCTTGTGTACTACAACTTTTGAATATCATAATTCCATTGTTATAATGGAAACTTGTAGAAACTCCAAGATGGAGACTGAATTGATTACTTTGTTGATTTGTTTTTAGATTTTAAATTGTATTATTTTAGCATCTTTGATCTCAGTGTCATTGTTTATCGCCATCTCATTCTTCGTTTGAAAGCGCAAAGAAAAATAGTACTCATTTTAATTATTTTTATACAATTTAAGGGGACTTATCATTCTGTTCCACGACTATTTTCAAAATATTCTTAAGGTTGTTGTGATACTAATAACATCACGTCGAAGTTGTGATTAATCCAAAACTCTGTTTCCTCTTTTAATGATAAGACTTGTGCCACAAAACGGCAACTTGGATCAATTCAATTCTAAGTAAAAATGATTGCTTAACCAAAAGCCCAGAATCCTCTCCAAAGTTGTTAGTGAAGAATAATGATGTTTTAAGAAGTTCATATGGATTTGACTATGTCTCTTGAATTAGATTTTACTCATATAAAAAATACTCTTAGATGCTAATTACCAATGAGAGTCAATATATATTATAACATGTTAAGCAGACGACTTTAACAAAATACTCACAAAGATTTGTAAAATAAGAACATGTTGATTGTCACTTGTAAGTGTGTGGATATCATAGAATATTCTTTTAAAATACGAAGTAAAATGAATACATAAACTACTTCAAACTTCATGTATTAAATGAAACCGTCAGCCATCTTAAGGTGTTTGGGAATGTTTGTAATTATCTCGCCAACATAGACTAGTTTACAACAACTTAAATAACAAAGTTAAAGAATTTTCCAAAAGTCTACTTTGTATTGCCAACTTTGTTATATATTAATTGGACCATTTTTTAAAAAAATATAAGCTTAACTTTGTCAACAAAAATGTTTTGTTTGTTGTATTGTTTTACTGCTAATAATAATAATATCTGTTGTTTGTTTCGTAATAAAACAAATTACATTTTTTTGCAATATAAGTTTTATTCTCCCTAATAATATCTTTTTGAAATATTCATTTAAAGATTTAAAATCACTCATTTGAATATACAAGTTTTTTAAAAGTGTTAGTTTGTTGAGGATAATTGTTCTAATGTCTTGGTATTTTGTTTTTTCAAATTTAATTTAAATAACTAACTTTAATACTTAAATTGATTTCATTATAATTTATCAATGTAAATACACAAAGGAATTTTTGGAAACATCATTATCAATCGAGTTGCCAACGAAGTGATCCAACACAATCAATTGTACTTGATCAAATATTTACTTTTTGTTTTTTGAGCTTTGGTTGAGTATTTTCAATAGCTTCTGCCATATCAAAAACACTTTTAGTTCACCTTATGTTCTTCAATGGATTTTTCAGTATAATTTTATATCTTATTTGTACACTCATTAATCAAATTTTTAACTATCTTGAGTTTTGAAGCATTTACAACATAACAACAAACAAATTAACTTTGTTGTAGAACTCTTTAAAATGTGAAAATTTCCTTGCAAAAAGCAACTCCTTAACTTTTTATTGGAAATATTTGATTGCTTGAATTGTCATTTTAAATAAATTATCTTATTAATTTCTATTTATAGAACATTTGGGGGTCCTTGTCATGGCTGTACAAAATAAAGGTTTATTTTCTTTCACTTCTATTTCAAAATAATTTTTCATTAAAATAAATGTTATAATTGTATAATTACAATAAAAATTATACAATTAATATTATTATTTATTAACTAATATTTATAATTTATTGTTATTCAAATTATTAATTACTATAAATTAAGTATATGTAATAAATATGAACAATAAAATACTAAATATTAATTAAAAATTGTAATAAATATCTTTTTGTATTAATTATTTAATTATTTAATATTATATTTAAATTATTCTATCATTAATTTGTGTTTTATTTATAGAACATTAAGGAGTCCTTGTCATGGCTGTACAAAATAATAGCCAATTTTTTTCTTACTTAAAAATGAATATATTTCTACAATTACAAATATCTCTATTTTCATATTATTAATTAATAACTTATTTATTTTGACTTTATATCACTTAATTCTATTATATTAATTTATTATTATTCTTATGATGACGTGGTATATACTCACCATTTCACACAATCTTACATTTAAGTAATCTCTGTTCCAGGAGGTGGGTGGGTGAGGGGGGTCGGCTTTAGGAGCCTCCTTGTATATTTTTAAAAAATTGATTTTATCAATTTCGTGAAAATTAATTGACTTTTTCAATTATTTTTTTTATTTTTAATAAATAATAATATAATAATTAATAAAAAAAATTATAATTTAATTAAATTTTTTCAAAACAATAATAAACATTAAATATTAAGTAACAAGTAAATTAAATTCGATGAACTACTGTATTTGATGGGAAACAACTACCACCAATTGATTTCACACTAAATGGTAATGTAACATCACTTAAATTTTTGCACCCACTAAAACAACTATAACGAATTGATATAACACTTGATGGTATGTTAATACTGCTCAATCTACTACATTCACTGAAACAATAACCACCAAT
>NW_004443623.1:380053-384469 GCF_000330505.1 Entamoeba invadens IP1 | reverse complement strand
ATGTCACACTTGATGGTATTGTAACACTTGTCAAACTACTGCATCCATTGAAACAACAATAATCAATTAATATAACACTTGATGGTATGTTAATACTTGTCAAACTACTGCATCTACTAAAACAACTACCACCAATTGATGTCACACTTGATGGTATGTTAATACCACTTAAACTCCTACATTCACTGAAACAACTATAACCAATTAATATCACACTTGATGGTATTGTAACACTTTTCAAACTACTGCATCCATCAAAACAACGACCACCAATTGATATAACACCATATGGTATTGTAACACTTGTCAAACTACTGCATCCACCGAAACAACAATAACCAATTGATGTTACACTTGATGGTATTGTAATACTGGTCAAATTTCTGCATTCATTGAAACAATATTCACCTATTGATGTAATTCTTGGTGGAATAATATTACCAAATTTCTCTCTATCATTTTGAGTGTAAGTAACATTTTTAAACTCGATGTTTCGACTTTTGTTTCTGTCAACAGTTTCAAAGCCAACATTGAACCACACAATGATTCGAAAGAATTCTCTCTTCAAAACCCCTTTATTTTCACAATTTACTTTTTCTTCTGTGTTGATCATAAATCCATTGCCAAAATTCTCATCTTTTACATCCCACAAGTGAAGTGTCTCGATGTTTGGAAGTATCCAAGTGTTTTGGAATTTAACGGAATCGGGTTGAAGTGGAACTTCTCCATATTACCACCAAACTTCTTGCATACCAACTCCAAGTTAATAAAGTCTTTGATAGTTTCAAGGTAATTCGAGACTATCATGATGTGATAACCAGAAAGTCCACCCATTTTGATATTCTCAGTTATTTGGTTTTTAAATATTTTAGAAATTCTTTGAGTAAACATTTTTAAGGAATCATTTAATTAAAGTCATTCAACATAACTAACTATTAAGGAAATATCGTAAAATATACTATTCTTAAACAATAAATTTATAAATTAAATATAATACATTATTTAAATGTTTAAAAATCATTTACAAAACATCACAGCAAATATTATTAATTGTATTTGTTTTGTAAAAATATTTCGTTAAAACTGTTATTCTATAATTTGAATATTAAATTAGAATAACACTATTCAATAAATAAATAAAAAAATTCAAACAAAACCACAACAAATTTGTTTTATTGTCGAATAAAAACAGTATTTCTGCCATTGTTTGTTGAACCCGGTTTTGGTGAGACAGCTGTTGTGTAAGGTTTGGGATAGCGAATCGTAAAATATTGTTTTTTGAACTTGCAGTGCAAAGTCATTACACTTGATATGGGTGCACCAATTGCTGATGGCAGTACAAAGGATTGTTCGAGGAGCGATTTAATGCTGTTTTGAAAAAAGTGAAAGAGTCGAAGATCCAAATTATTCTATTCGTAGATGAAATTCACACCATCTTGTATGCCCGTACAACAAGAGAAAGCCACTATGGACTGACAGTCGTGGACATGATTTTGTTGCAGCCGCGTCGCTGTCAAAGAGATACATCAATGCGAACTTCTTGCAAGAGGAGGCAATTGATTTGGTTGATGAGGCATGTGCAACACTCTTCACATAGAGGAACTCGCAGCCAGAGGAGATTGACAACTTGGAAAGAAAAGACACACAACTAACAGTTGAGAAGATGGCAGAGAGAGCTGAACCAGACAACAAGAAACAGTAAAGTGACCCATAAAATTGAAGAACCAGACAAAAGTAACACCAATGATGTTGGTGCAAATGATATAACAGAGCTAATAGATGATGTGGTGAGTAAATGGATAGGCATCAAGTAAACAGAATGACACAGAATGAGAAGACAAGACTCCTGAAACTTGGGGACGAACTACACACAAGTTGTTAGGCGTGATGAGGATGTGACTGCAGTTTCTGAGATACTTTTAAGAGCCAGAAGTTGTCTTTGCTCAGACAAATAACCAACTAAGTCATTCATGTTCCTTGGACCAAGTGGTGTTGGCAAGACGGAGCTTGCAAAGGCGCTTGCAGAGCAGCCAGAAGAAGACCATACATCATTGCTTTGTTTGATGAAACTGCAAAGGCTCACTTACAATTGTTAAATGACTGGCGTTCCACATATGGAAGAAAATGAAACAGTTGACTTCATTACCTACACATTTTTTTGAATGTTTGTAATCTTGGCAACTTGTTCAAGAGTTATCAATTTTGTCTCTATCCAGAAATATCATTTTCAAATTAATCACATTCACCCCATTTTATTTCAAGTTTTTTGTTTTTTCAAATCTTCTAATGGACATTTTAGTCTATTACAGTCTTAACCTTCTTTTGTTGAGATATTTGGATGTTCTTCTCAACAGTTTCGGTTCATACTATGATTTCAGCAATATTCTTTTTAAGCAAAGCAACAAACATTTGCTTAAGAATGTAAACCGGTGCATTGGTTTTAAGTGATAAGACTTGGCGTTGAGTGCTTTGATTTGTTTTCCCATGGATGATGTTTTATATTAAATAGAAAACAAGTGTCGAGACCCTTCGAATTGTCTTTTGCGGCTTCAAATACTAAGCTAATTGTTTATACTTTTTTATCTTCGGTGTCTTTAAGTATAAAAGACTTATATATATACCAATTTATCTTTATTAACTTGGTAATAAACAACGCATTATGACGTGTAATTAGAACAAACTTAAATTGAATTTGGTTTAATTTTTTTTTCAAAAAATTTAATGTTTATGTGCATATTTTATTGTTGTTTTTAGTTCATTGAATAATAAGTTGGAATTTGTTATTTGGTGTTTTTACCTTTTTTAAACAAATTTGTTATATTATTTTAATTATAAATAGGTATTTTTAATAACAATTTTAATTTAATATACTATTAATTATAACTATTAACTTACCTGGGCATAAAGTAACTCATTTTAACTAAAGACCTGCGACATACTTGAACTAGCACATATAACAATTTTTAAAACAAAAAAACATAAAATTTGATATAAGAAAAAGAGAAAAAACTCATTATTTATAAATGAAATTTTTTAAAGCAATTGAATATTTGTTTTGACCAATAAAACAGATTATAAAATTGTAGAACCATCTTTTTGAATTTTCTTTCTCATAAATCTATTCAAGAAAAATCAAAAAATATCACATTATTAAACACTATTGAAACCAAACATCATTTCAATAGTAATAATGGGCCAATAATTTATTAGAAAAACAATAAAAATGATGAAATGTGTTTTTTAAAAACACAATAAACATGACGTATCATAACTTTAATCTATACGATTGTATTATAATGAAACTAGATAATTAAACACAAGTTACAAGTGTTAGTATAATGAGAATAAAAATTTACTTAAAACACAACCCACAACAACAATTAACAACATGTGTCATTTAAAATGACACATCTTTTTATAAGAATCTGAAAGGGTTTTAATCATATTTTAATTATTTTGGCTAAATAAACGGGATTATTCCGAAACATATCACGTTAATTAATACAAAACACAATTGGTGATTCCAAGATACATAACAACACTTAAAACAATTAGCACTAACTACAATTCTTAGATTGGTTTTATATGAAGAATAAATAATAACAATGTCTTAATTATTAACATGATAAATGATAAAACATCAAATTGTGCTGATCACTTGATCAACAAAAAGGTAAATTGTATAGTCACAATTGTTTAGAGAAATTACAAAAAACAAATAAATTATTATTTTTTGTTTATTATAAATAGTAATAAATTTATTAAAATAAACGTGATAATAATATATCAATCAAAGAATGAACAAGAAATTCAGAACACAACAAAAATAAAATAAAATTATTAATATTAAAAAACACTGAAAATAAATAATGTTCAAATGAATAAAAAACTGACTTCCTATTATCAATTATGAGTGCAGTATTTGAAGGCTTCAAGTCAATGTAGCTTTAAAAAAATACTTGAAAAAACAAAAATAAAACAATTGAGGATTCAATGTTGGTTAAGTCAACTAAAAACAATATTTATTTCGCAAGTTGTATTTAATTTTGACAATATTTAATATAATGTAATTAACAAACCAATTATAATAAAAGTATTCATACAAGTATAAGTTCTGTATTTAATTTGTTATCAACCATTTTATTTTCAATAAGATGTTCGAAAACAATTTTTCGGTTTTTATTTTTTAAAATAAATCATATTATTTAAAAAAATGATCTTAAATATGATACAGTCATGCGAAAAAGCTGTCGCGTTTGGAAAAACCTGTCTCGGGTGGTAATGAACTATTCTAGTACTATAAACAAATGATCTGAAATAGAAAATGTTATTTGGAAATGCCGAATATTTTTATTCGATTTTTGTGAAATGACCCTGCAAATAAATCGAATAGAAGCTATACTGTATAGTAAGTAA